>NW_024104794.1:0-198107 GCF_003945595.2 Pipra filicauda | reverse complement strand
CCAAACCCCCTTGTAATTATATTGGTTTCAAGGGAAAAATCTAGAATCAGTTTGGTTTTATGCTAATATTGCAGCCTCTTTTACAAGCAATGCAGACATCCTGGGCATTTGCTTCACTTGTAGTGAAGTCACTTGACTGACAAAGTACTGCTTTCTTTCTTTCTCCTCTACTTTTGTTTGTCCTATGCAGAATCAGAGAATATATATATACAACTCTTAAGTGAATGGCCCACACAACAGATAATGCCATGGGAAAAAAAAAAAGAGAACATTTTCTACCACACAGAAATGATGAAATAGTACTGCAGATTATACTGTACTGCTCATTCTTAAATTGCACATCACATTCTTGAGAAGAGGATGTTCAAATGAGGAAATACAAAACCAGATGAGAAAAATTTAAAGGCACAGCTGATGAGGTTTTTTGGTTTTATGTCTGTTTGTTTGTTTTTAATATATTGTCCTATTTATAAAAAGATACTTTGTTTAGTTGAAAACTTTTAAAAATTGAGAAATCGTGTGAAATATTTTTTCAGTGGAAAGGGCAGTGACAGAATTTTAGCAGTGAACTTTCTAAGTGATTTATTTAAATAAATTTCAATAAGAGAAAAAAAAGTCTTGTTCTTTCATATTTGAATATAAAGTAAGATATTATTTGATATGATTTATTATGAACAAATAATTAAATACAGGGGTCACTGTTAATTTTGAATATCAAAATGAGTTAGAAGGCATGCTCTGGTTACTCAAGTGATCAAACGAATGGTAGCAAGAAGTCATGCCTAAGCATTCCTCACCAACTCTATATTATCCATAATTACATCAGTCCCATACTTCATAAATTTTCACATTTCACCTCTCAACAGTTACCAGAATGAAGTTACTAAGTGAAACCTGTGAGTCCTTTTGAGCAATTAATAGATACTTTGCATATTTTAATTTCAGTTCTACGGCAAAACAACTGACTTAACAATTTTTTTTTTCCCTTATTCCTCTTCCAACCCTATTAAGGATCCTGGTGTGACTTAAAAATAAAAATCTTTAATGTTTGATTAAGGAAGAGGTGGAAGAATGTACTGTTTATGGCTGAGACTGTTAATTTTTTTCTTAGCACCTGGTATGGGGCTGTATTTTGGATTTCTGCTGGATACAATGTTGGTAACACAGGAATGTTTTTGTTATTGCTGACCAGAACTTGCAGAGCCAAGGCGAGGAGGCTGGAGGTGGACAAGGAGTTGGAAGGTGACACATATAGAACAACTGACTCTAAATGACCAAAGTGACATTCCATACCCTATGATGTCTTGCTCAGGAACAAAACCTGGGGAAAGAAGAAGGAAGGAGGGGAAGTTCAGTGATAGCTTTTATCTTCCCAAGTTATTTGGCTGAACAACCGCTTGCCCATGGGAAGTGGTGAATGAATTCCTTGTTTTGCTTTTCTTCTGTGCATGGTTTTTGCTTTTCATGTTAAACTGTCTTTATCTCAAACCGTGAGTTTTCCCACTTTCACCCTCCTGTTTCTCTCCTCAATCTCTCTGAGGGGCAGTGAGTGAGCAGCTGTGTGGGGATTAGTTGCCAGCTGAGTTTAAACCACAACAAATGAATTGTATACTCTTTCCCCAATTCAAATTCTATAAAGGAATAAATTTGTTTCAAAATTTTTAGAAGGACCCATTATTTTTATTCTGTTCCAATCTGTGTTCTCTATATTCTCCTAGCTGCTATAAAATCAAGCTTTTTCACTGTCCATTGTTCTCATCTGTAACGTGTCTCTATAGCCATGACACTGCCTTCTCCCAGTAATTACACTGTCACAGGTTGTTACTTTCCACACTTTTTCTGTAACTCTTTGTAGGAGGAGGTACAGCAAGCAGAGAACTGTTGCAGAACACATCACAATCATAGCTGAAAACTAAGAGTAGAATTGTACTAATAAAATCATTCATATGTTATGAATGCAGTTCACTGCTGAATATTCAGCTCAGTTTTTTAGTGATTCCCAGAAGGGAATATGACTCAGTAAAGTAAGTCCATAGTGGTCATCTCCTGGAGGCTGTAGGATGCTCTCATATAGGTCTGCTCCACTGGCTGGAGGTGGCTTGCTGAGGGCACAGGATCCTGTTCCAGCCTTGGTCCCTGAGGGTGTGCACTCTGCCAAACGCAAAGTCTGCCTGTTTCTCCTGATGTTTGCACACTCTTTGCTATTCCTGTTGGACCAAGTTCTTTCTCTCTACCAGCTGCTTGTCTCAATCCAGTACCTCCTTATGACATTTTCTGATTGTGCCTCTGTTTCTCCCTTCTCATTTCATAATGCTCTTCATGACCTCAGCTCAGCCACTTCTGCTTGTTTCTCTTCACTACTTCAGTGTAACTCCCCTCCCCTGCCCCTCTTCTTGCCCCAGATTTTTTACCAAACCATTGTAGTCCAATCTCTTATTTCCGTGTCTGACAGCCCTACCATGAATGAAGGGGACTTCATTGCTCTGTGACTCCTTATGCTCTCTCACTGGCTCCTGCTTTCCTGTTTGTGGTTGTGGTGTTTGGTATTCTTGGTACTTTTCAGCACATTTTGTTACTCTCATGTAGGTCAATTATCTCAGCCTACGTTCTGCACAGCAACATTTTCCCCTCTTAAATCTTTATCCCCGAGGTTCTCCCACGATTGCTGATGGGCTTGGCCTTGGCCTGTGGCAGGTCTGTCCTGGAGCCACCTGGCATTGGCTCTCTCAGACATGGGGAAAGCTTCTGGAAACTTCTTATAGAAGCTCCGCCTGTAAACTCCCTCCTGTCAGAACCTGGCCACACAAACCCAACGCAACAACTGACTCTGAAGTGTTGTTCTTCTCAGTTTCAGCTGATGTATGGCCAGTGCAGGCACCTTGTTTGAGGCATTAATGGTGAACTCTTACACTTCCTACCTCTGCAAATGTAAAATAGATTATTTCCTTGATTATTTTAGAGGTAATAAACATTTAGAATAAAGGAATTTCAACCCCACATGAACATTTATCATATGTTACTTTTAATAGTGTAAGTTTGATGCCATTGTTAGCAACTGAAAACACATAATTCTAATAAAAGTTGATGGGAAATTGTATTAAAATGTCCTGTTTAGCATCTTGGCTTTAGTGTGATTACAGGACAGTAACAGGGACTAAAACAGAGACAACTTTGGGGATTGTGAGTGTGGAGTTCTGAGAGCAATGGCCCATCAGAACATAACAAATGATATAATCAGTGTTTATAATGATCGTATAATGCTTATATAAATTCCTGCATTCTGGCTGATAATAGCCTTCAGCTGGAGTACATGGATTTGCATTCTGAATAGTTACAGAGAAATTGGCTTATTGGCAGAGACAATTCTATACCTATATAATGAAGAATAATGCATTTTCTTGCAGACTACACAAAATTAATTTATAATACAGAGGAATTTTAAAAATATGAGTATCTAAAAATAGTACACTTGGCCTACAGCCAGCATTCCTACTAATGTATTCTGACTGAGTACAAATCCTGTTATTGAAGATTAGCTTCTGTCAGAATGAAGAGTTTGTAGAAATACAGCTGATCCTGCTTATAAGAAAGTTTGCTGAAGTGAAACTTAGTGATGGAAGGTCTGGGGAAAATTTATGCATTGAAAACCAAAATAGCATGAACATATAATTTAAGCTTTCTGTACATTGAATAGAACAATTAAATTTTTTTGCTATTTTAGTTGTGTTTACCTGGTGTTAGTGCTCTTCTTTCAAGTTAAGCTTCTCTATTTTAGTTTATTTGTACAGAAAACTGTGTTTCCAAATATTTTGGATTGGATGGACCCGGTGAATTAAGTACAGATTTGAAGATATTTAAATTTGTTTCTTTTTCTTTACAATCCTGTACACAATTTGAGATAGTTTACCTGCTTTCCAAAAAAACTCTCACTTGAAAAATACTTAGATATCTCAAAATTAGAATACTTTCATTCCAGTATTAGTAACTATTTTTGTATACCTGAAACACAAAACCATGATGTTGAGGAGGTTCCATTTTTATTCAGGGTCTAGAGCTTTTGTTTTTTGGTCATTCCTTTTTTACATGTCTCAGCACAAAGAGAGTCATTTTACTGCAGTATTCATGGATAGTCTACAACTCTGGTAATGAATGTTTAATATGCCTTAAGGAAGTTTCTGAGTTCAGTGAAACAGATCCTTTAAGGTCATCAAAGAATAATGACACTATGTTTATAATTTTTTTAAAATTTATTACATTCTTTATTTTCTAAAACGTCTGATCTTGTTCATGTGGACATCTTCTTCCAAATGGAGAGAGTTATTTTTCCTCTTACTAACTACTTTGTGTATTTTAGGAGAATTAAGAAACTTTTAACTGCATCAGGGGGAATTATTTTGGTGTTCTCCAGAGTGTCTTGCATAAAACAATCATTCAAATTTTTTTCTGGATTTCTTTTACTAACTTTCAGTGAATCCTATAAGCTATGAGTTGCTCCTAACGTCATAAAAAGAGATTTAAAAAAAATTAGATTTAGTGGTCATGTAATATGTAACCCACTCCTGAATAAATACAGTTGGAATGGTCTTCCCTGAATGCTTCCAAGATTTCTTGGAAGCAATAACATAAAAAATGGTCATTTTTCATTATAGAAAAGGCAGAGCTGTTAAATGTAAACCCATGGTCACCAAAATTATTCAAAAAACATTATGGAAAATAGAATACATAACTAGTTAAAATGATTGCTTATGAATTTTTTTAAAAAGTTTTTCTTTATATTTCTATATTTCTATGTACTATTTTTATGTTCCTCTATATTTCTAGGTAGTCAAATTCCAGTGAGAAATGACACTTGGAAATAAATAATAATAGGTAATAGATTTTATCTTTTTTTTAATAAGCTTAAGTTTTCATGACATATTAAAGTAAACTGTGGAAAGTGCAGCTGTTTCATCAAGCTTTTATCCAACACTGAAATTACTTTTGAGTATATTTCCCTCATAAACGTATTTTAAAATCATATCTCAGGTAATATCAGCTAATCTTATTTGGGTTTAATTCATGTATGATCCCTGTCAGTATCTGTCTCAATATCTATCTTGTAAGTATTCTATTTATAAAATTATAAGTGTATGTGTATAAAGTGAATTATTTTAGTCTTAACCAATATGGAATACAGGATCATAAAAAATAAAATTTAATTGTTCTGCCAGTAACTTATTTTTTGTTTCAAATGATTGTATGTGACTAAAGTCCAAAATACAGCAATTTCAATTAGACTAATGAAAATTAATTATGAATATTTTCAACTAGATCAGGAATATGAGTTCAGTAATTTTTCTACATAAATTGTGAAAGAATCATAAAAGTAAATAAATGAGTGTCATGGTTTGAGATAGCCCCAAAATCCAATTCCCTAGTCCAAGCCCCCTCCCACATCTCAACCCAATGTGAGATGGATTTTCCAGACAAAACACAGCCAGACTCAAAGTGGGGGAAAGGGAATATATTACAATGACTGTACAAATAAATATTATAACACATTATACACACGATCACAACTATCTCTACCATGACATATAGTATTTACAATGGATCAGATCTCTTCTCCCCTCCAAATAAAAGTCCAGGAGGGGAAGAAGGACAGATCTCTTCCAGTCTCAAAGCAGGACTCTCTTCTAAGGCAGCAGGTTCTCCTCATCTGTCTTCCATGCAGCAGTTGACAGCTGGATCTCTGCCAGCACTCACGAGGGAGGTATCCAAGCCTCTCTCGGCCCCATCGCCTTCAACCGAGGGGTCTTCCGTGGACTACGTCACCCCAGACAAAGGTCGTTCCACCACGGTCATACCATGAGCACAGGGGGTCTTCGTGACGGTCTGGTATCTCCAGGAGATTCAAGCTCCTTGCAGGGCTTCTGTGCCCTGCTGTCTCAGGCTGCGAGCTTCTTTGTAGCTTGCAGCAAGGGAGGGTCCCCAAGGCCAACCTCCCACACCGTCCTGGCTCAGCTCTCAGGAAGACTGAGCTTCTCAGCTCCTCTCTGCAGTGCATGTTGCACTTCAAGGCTCCTCTCAAATAGGAGTCCATCTATTCCTCCTTTCTCAGAGGTCTCAAAGGAGTTTGGGGGGGGGTCTGGTATCAGTTCTTACCCCCAAGAACTCTGTCTCTCAGCTGCTGGCTCTCTTTTTTCCCGGCTTTCCTTCCAGGAGTCCTCTCTGCGGTGCTGCATATTGTTTCTGCTGCTTCTCTGGTTCATGTCTTATCTGTCCTGGCTCTCTGCCACCGTTTCTGGACGCTGCTTCTGCCGCTGCTGTCTCTACTCACTCACAGTGACTCAGCTCTCACCTACAGGCACTTAGCTCAGCTTTATGCTGTTCCAGGTCCCCTCAGGCCCCCGCTGGGGGCTGGGGGCCAAAGCCCCCCTGTGGGACTCAGAGCCCCTTCCTCGTGGCTCTACAACATGGCCACCTCTCCTCAACAACAACCAAAACTACAACTCTTCTCTTCCGGTCAACTTGTGGAATGTTTACATTTTGCAGGAGCGCCCATTGGGCAAAACTTCAAAACTTCCAGGGGTTTCCACCCCTTGGGGTCTACCAGTTTTCTTAGCCTCTGGGGGAAAACAAGATTCAAACCACTACAATGAGTGATGAGGTAAAATGCTATTGAACTTCAGAAATTCATTATGCATCTGGTCAATGGCCCTGTAGTAAATATTTTAACATAGTTGTATAGACTTGGCATTAAGTAATCATGACCCTGATATTTGTAACACCAAAGAAATGGGCCATAGGAAAGCAAAACATGATTCATGTTCCTTACAAGACAAAACTGAAATGGAAAATTGCTATTATATGACCATAACTGATTATCTTCTACTTTGAATCGATCAGTTGTCTGGATGTAACAAGCTTGAAGTGCTTTAATAGCTTTGATTCCCTTGTACACTAATTTATCTTTTTTATTGAGAATTTCTAACAATATTTTTGCTAGTGCAAACAGGATTATTATTTTACATTATAAATTCCTAGTAATTAAATACCAGACAATTTAACTTTGCTTAATATAATTCTAAGAATAGAACAAAAATTATTTGAAGGGCTTGAAAAATTCTAAACATACTCAAGAATGATAAATTTATCCTTAAGTAGTGAAAACACTGGCTTTTCAGAACACTCAAAGGAGATAAGGAAAACTGAAAAACCCGTTTATGTATATGCACCTCTCCCTTCTCTGGTATAATCCAGTAGTGCTGTTATAGCTACCTACCTTGCTTACATTCAAAAATCTTACCAAATCTCGTTAAGAAAATATGCAAAAAATAATCAATTTCCACTGATATTTCTCTTTGAATGATCTGAAAGTGTTGATCAAATATCATGGGACATGTACACGTCAATAATTTGTACTGATTTTTAAAAATACTTAATGTCAGAATATATGTAATGGAACACTTTTTTCCCCCCTTGTTTAATTTGACAAAAAATACTTGAAATCCTGAATAATGAAAGGAACTGAATTTCTAGAAGAATAGAGAAATATGTGGAAGATTTGTAAAAGTCTTAACTCTTCAAGTGCATTGGTTTTTTTAATCTGTTTGAAGCTGTTTCTGTGAAAACTTCATGTCATGCTTGCTGCTCTGCCCTTACCAGCAGTACCTAGAATCAGTGAGTCTGATTTTTTGAAGGCTTTTTACATTACTAATACATCATTATGTGAGTAACTGCATGGTTGCATGAGAATTTAATGTTAGATTAATTTGAGGGGAAAAAAAGTTTGGGGCAAATGTCACTCAGTCAAATGGCTTAACTAAAGGTCTTCAGGAAAGTGACATTTATTTTCCACTCTCTTTGACATTGTGACTTTTCATTTGAGAGAGTACTAGGTAACTTTTTGTGAGAGGCCAGTGGGCAACTCATACACCATTCTAGAGAGAATCGAAATCAGAAATTAATAGCTTAATGGTTAAGAGCCATCATTATCTGTCAAAAGTCTGCAACTTAGGAGAACAAATAGACTGTTGTCTCTCACTTAAAAGACCATAAAATTTGTATATAGGCATTTTCACCTAGTGGCTAGAGGACTCAGAGATCCCATATTAGACTTATTTCCATTTCAATCACTGAAACTGGATGTATGACTTTACTTGGATTAAAAGACTAATGGGACAAGGTCAAAGGTTCAGCCTTTGATTTTATGGGGTTACTCAAGTAGAGCCCTTTTGTGTTTTAAGGTAGAAACTATTTTCTGGTTATGTTAGTGCAACTCACATATACAAATGGGACTTTTCCTGGTCATAACTGTGCATATATATATAAAATACACACATGGAAACAGTAGGGTTGCACACAAATAGATAATTTATGAGTAGGAGGACATGGAGATTTTATTTGCTTTAAAGAGGTATCTATCAAAATTCTAAAGTTAGTTCACAATATGGGCAGTCCCACCACTGGCCAAAATTGAACCCAGTTGAACAACACTGATAGCATCTCTGTGACAACATATTTAAGAAAAGGTAAAAACCTCTGTGCAGCAGCTGTGAGAGGAGAGAGGGTCTGTGGGAGAAATAACTATGTTGGCAACAAGGTCAGTGCTGAAGAAAGGGGAGGTGGTGATCCAGGTACTGGAGTAGAGACTCCCCTGCAGCCTGTGCAGAAGACCATGGTGATGCAGGTTGATTCCCTGCAGCCTGTGGAGGACAACAGTGGAGCAGATATCCATCTGCAGCCCATGGAAGACTTCACACCAGAGCAGGTGGACATGCCCTAAAGGAAGCTGCAGCCTGTGAGGAAGCTGAGCTGGAGCTACGGCCCATGGAGAGCAGCCCATATAGGAACAAGTTTTCTTTCAGGAATATTGGCCTGTGGAGAAACCCTTCAGGACCAGTCCACTCGTGAAGGACTTACCCCACGGAAAGGACCCATGCTGGAACAGTTCATTAAGGATTGCATCCTGTAGAAAGGATCCCACACTGGAGCAGGGGAAGAGCATGGGGAGAAAAGAGCAGCAGAGATGACAGTTTATGAACTGACCACAGTCTCCATCCCCATCCACCTGCGCAACTCACAGGGAGAAGGTAAAAGGGTTATGAGTGCAGTTGAGCCCGACAAGATGGAAGGGTGGATGAAAAGTGGTTTTGGTTTGTTTTTATTCCTCTCCTAATCTGTTATTAATTAGCAATAAATTAAATTAATTTTCCTGAGTCAAGTCCATTTTGCTGTGATGTTAATTGGTAAGTGACCTCCCTGTCCTTATATTGATCCATGAGCTTTTTCATTGAATTTTCTCCCTCTATCTTGTTGAGGTGCGGGAGTGATAAAATGGCTTGGTGAGCACCAAGGTCAAACTACTACACCCTGTTACATGTTCTTCATGCCCTTTTTTGCTATTCTATGTTGGTTTATCTTGGCTTTTACAGGTAGGCATTTTGTATTTCATGATTATGACAATTTTATGATTATAATGCCAGCCATTATGAGGAAAGGAAAAGCTCACTGAGCTCAGATCCGTGTGATAGGAAGAATTCCAGTATTGACTCAACTGTCTGAATGTTTGATGTTAAAATCTCTGATTCTTTAGATCAGTTCCAAGAGAAAGAAATTAAAAGTTCTTATCATGATATTGCTTCCTTCTCCTAACTTGTGTCTAGCCATGTCTTGTGAGTTTTAAATTGTAATTCTAATTTTCTTCCCCTTATATAACTTAGAAATATAACTAAGAAATTAATTAGTCTGTGAAATAACCAACACTATGGCTTCAATACTATTTCAGTTTCTAGAATAGAATAGAATGGAATAGAATAGAAAACTTTCCCAGTAGGTTTATACTTGTGTGTCTTTGCTCTGTCTTAAATGGAAGATATAATTTCATGAATATACTGTGTATTATACAATATACACTGGAGAGAGACTATTTACAAGAGCATGTAGTGACAGGACAAGGGGGAATGACTTCAAACTGAAAGACAGTGGGTTTAGACTGGACATAAGGAAGAAATTCTTTCCTGTGCGAGTGAGGCACTGACACAGGTTGCCCAGACAATCTGTGTATGCCCCATCCCTGGAAATGTTCAAGACCAGATGGGATGGAGCTCTGAGCAACCTGGTCTAGTGGAAGTTATTCCTGCAAATGGCAGAGGGATTGGAACTAAATGATCCTTAAGGGTGACCATGCACTGGAACAGATCACCCAGGTAGGTTGTGGAGCCTCCCTCACTGAAGATATTCCAGAACCGTCTGGACACAATCCTGTGCCATGCGCTCTGGAATGACCCTACTTGAGCAGGGAGGTTGGACCAGATGACCCACTGTTGTCCCTTCCAGTCTGACCCATTCTGTTATTCTGAGGTTCTGTGTTGTTTTGATTAGAGCTTTGAGAAAAGTTTTGGAGGT
This sequence comes from Pipra filicauda, assembly GCF_003945595.2. NCBI lineage: Eukaryota > Metazoa > Chordata > Aves > Passeriformes > Pipridae > Pipra > Pipra filicauda. The sequence continues at coordinate 187,718 of NW_024104794.1, read as the reverse complement.
AACATGCTGGGGAAGAGTTAAAACTGCCATAGATGAGAAGTTCAACTAGACTGCAGAGATACAAACCTACAAATAAGATTTATAAGCAGCAGGGACGTGGAGAATCTTGTACACTCTACTGCTAGTCCTTTGCATTCATTTTTGTGTTGTTTAGGGCTTTTACTTGCTTACTTTCATTTGTTTTACCATTGTGTTTTCCAAATAACATGTAAAACTAGCCTTTTCCATTTGCCATCATCTTGGCTAAAACAGAGCTCACACAGAAAAAATTATCTAGTTGTTGATTCTCATTTGCTTCTACCACAGCAGAAATCACACTGATGTCTTCTGGCGAAAGAAAAGGAATCCAAATCCTTTTCCTGGCAGCATACTCTATTTTTGTGCTGTCTTTGTAAGTCTACTCTGATAACTGTGAAGTCTGTGGTTAAACAGTAGCCTTTGAGGGTAAAGTTTTCTGGAATGACAAAAAGACAAGGGAGCAGGTGGGAAAAGACAGGGTGGTACAAACAGAAACAGAAAAATTATTAGAAAGAAGCAACATTTTAGAAAAAAACACTAAAAACCAATGTATTTCTAAGTTCTCTACTATGAGCCCTTGCCAGAAATCTGGTGTGTTTTTTCTTTATTTTTTTTTTCCTTTTTAGATGTTTGAAAAGTCCAAATACAATAAAGTACGGCACATGGCAATTGAATGTAATAAAAAGATAGCCAATATTTAAAGTCACAAAATGTGTTTGTCTTTTAGGTAAAGGCCAACCAGTGGTAGCTTATTCAGGACAAAACTTGCAGACAGCACCTTCAGAACGCATCAGGAGGTTAAATACTTTCTCATTCCAGTCATACTTCTGCTCTCTTGATTTGTTAAACATCTGTTATCATGGGTAATAGGAGTGAAGGTTTTTTTCAAGTAGATAGTGATAAATACTTGTTGGATTTAATATCACAGTGATTACATTTTAAATGACGCTTTTGAGTCTTTCCAATAAAAAGCTGTAAATTTTTTTGCTTCTTTAATTTTTGAATTTTAAGCGATTGTTACAAAGTCTGAATCTTAATTTCTTACAGAAAGCAGACAGATGTTTCCATGCTTGTAGCTGCTTTTAAAAAGCAGTTCAGCAGCAGCAGAAATGCCAAACTCTTCCTTTGCTCTGTTCTCAGATGCCTTCATGTAATGTGTCCTTTTGGAAAGCTTGTGTCTAGTACACACATTTGAAGCACTAGGTACAAGAGATATAGACTGATCTGTCATTCAGAATCACCTTTACAGAAGCTTACAAAATAAAATCAAGCCACATCCATCTAATTCCTGACACATTAGACACTCTTGCTTTGATAACCTGGCCCTTTGCGATTCTATCAGTATGTGTAGCAGGTTTGCTTCTTTTTTTATTCCTTCCTTCATAGAAAAAGAAAAAATAAGTAGTTCAGAAAAATGAAATTATGTCCACCTATGGTCATGAAAAACATGATCCTGTATATTTGTAAACAGCCTTGTTTCCAACTGAGGTCATCATTCCCAGTAGGATCCACTACAAATTGCATTACTAAGGGAATAAAGTCAAAGTAGGGAAATGTAACTTAAATTCAAAGGTTTGTTAACGAAAAAATTGTCAGTTATACATGTCTGATTTAGAAGGAGATAAGATGCTTCAAAACTGGTTCTCTGATATGATGACATAAACAGTAATTCAGAGCATCTCGTGTTTTGTTATGTGCTGAATCAGATTTAATATAAGGAAAACCAAAAGAAAAGGTGGTGACAAAACATTCAGGGGCTGATGATTTGTGTTCAAGAAGAATATTTCAGCTTTGTGCCTATAAAATACGGGTATGCCCTGAAAAATACTGACATCTGAAATGATTCTTTTTAATATATTTTAGCTTCTTAGTATTTTGGCTCCAGTCATTTCTACTTGGATGTCACAGAGTGCTATTTCATGACAGAGAACTGTTTTTTCAGTTCTAAAAGTAGTTGACTGGCTGACTGACTTTAAGCAGCAGACAATCTATGTAGCAGCTGGAGCAGGAAAATAAGGAAATGCTGGAGAAAAATTGTGAATAGGCAAAAAAAAAGTTTCAGGAGAATGAGCAGTATTGAGTACAACAGTTCTGGTTTTTGGAGGTACTTCAATTCAACCATCAGAAGTTATCCTCTTACTTAGTAATCAACATTTCAACTAGGGTTAGTTGGGTTGTTTCTCAATGGCTGGTTTTTATTTGATCCTAGATTTCAGTCAAGGGTCAGCATCACATCATACCATATGGTCTGTCGTCCACACCAGAAATTGGGCACTAAAGTATGGTTGGATATCCCCTGAACTGAAAATTTCTGAAAAATAATATTTTTTTATTCCAGGACCCAGAAAGAAAAAGTGATAGTGCAATTATTTTTGCTACATCTGTTAAGCCTGTTTTGAAAGTAAAAAGAGCCTTAATTTTCCAGAGCTTCAGACTATAAATGATCCCAATTACTTAAACCTAGGTGGAAAGACAATAAGAACACAAAAATGGAACTTTCCCAGGTTACAATGAAATTATATAATTTTAAACTGTAATTATAATTATCTGTAATTATAATTAATAAACTGTAATTCATAATTAGGACTCTCAAATAATATCAAACGTTCCACAACTCACAACTGTAGATGAGGTTTTCCATCCTGACCCATTTCCTTATGATATGCAATAATTTTTACTTCTGCTTTAGTTACCCTAGTCTACAACAGAAGAGAAAACAAAAGGCTAAGTGAAAACTGTGATTCTGTTCAGAAGCACAAGTACAGAAAAGGATTAACTATTTCATATCTCTTATGAAGTGTTCTTCTGGCTTATTCAGATGCATTATATAAACCAAATTATCTAAACACATTATATGAACAAAACCAGATTTTTTTCAGAAAAGAGGTTCTTACAATAAATCAAAAAGATAGAAATAGCAGGAAAGCAAATGTTAAAAAAATTAGAACTATGTGTTGAAAGGATGTTTCTGGACTCTCTGAGCAGAAAATGGTATTTAATGAAACAAAAATCCCAAACACTTGTTTGACAGTCACTTGAAGACACTGTGGTAAAATAATTTGTATGGAAAATTTTTCACTGAAGTGTGAAGGATTTGGAAATAGTGCTGCAGGGGCAATAGAACATTTTCATTGCCCCATTCTGAAATAGAGAGTTAACCTTTGTGAGTTAGCTGTTAGAAATTAAATTCTTCAGGCACAGTGAAGTAAGAAGGTTTTTCTAATGCCAAAATATCATCCTATAATGAAGTAAAAGTTGCACTTGTAATACACTATCTTTTGTAGAAAAGAAAGCTTATATTCCACTATAAATGTGAATGATTAAAATTAAGTATTCAAAGATGATCATAGTATTAGGGAAGTAAAGTAAGCTTCAGTGAGAATTGTTTCTGATTTTTTCCTTGTTTCTTAGAAACAGGACCGTATTATCTTCCTCATCCTTAGTTTAATTAAGTATGGTTCCATTCAAAATTATGTTTGTTCAGACTGTGTCTGTATATCTTGAGTAATAATGACTAGCAAATGTGTGATGCTTTTTAATAGTTCATAATCTCATGTTAAAAATCAAGTTTCCATAATAGGGATGTTGGCTGACAAAAGGGCGTAGGGGATATTAGAGCTAAAAGATAATTTAAGATTGAAAAAATGCAATGTTTCTATATCTAGAAGGCTCTGATATGGACCAATATAATAGTTTATTGAAGGATTTTTGCCAAACAAATTTTATAGGAAAAAGAAATTAGAATTAAGTCTTTCTGCATGCTGGAGAAGTGGCCTCATAAATCAGTATGTTTGCTAAAGCAAAACCTAAAATATTCATTAAGATTAAAAGCTTCTGAAGAAGCATCCTAAATACCAAAAGAAAAAGAAGAAGGAAGTAAAATAATCCACAGAAACAAAAGAAAACTGGGAATTTCAAGAGAAAAATGTAAAAGCAAAATATTCCCTTGATGGTATTAATTTTTTTCCCCTTGAATTATTTCAGCTTAATCTTTTTGTTCAGTGTAAATAATGCAACAATAGAGTGGTTTTTAGGTGTATCCAATGAAACCTCCCTGGTCCACTGACATCATAATCTGCACAGAGTAATGGCTGTTTTCTTCTAACATCTCAGCAAACTTTTAATGCAGAAGATCTATAATGAGGTTTTATATTTCTAAGCTTCATTACTTTTTATGAAGCAAAGCAAAGTACGTTTACTGGAGTAGAAAGATTAAAAAATGTCTTAAAATGGTTACAACTACATAATAACTATGGACATAAAACAACATATTTTCAGTAGGTACAATGGCTTTTTTTTAACTTCAGTTTTAACTTATGTGCTAGTTCAAAACATGTACATTTCCTTGTACATATATATCTACTTTTGATAGTGTTCACAAATTAAATTTTTACATTTTTGAAATATACAAATTATCTGGTATTTCTTGTGCAACCAGTACTAATTCTCAAGAGCAACATCATGCAGGTATCTGACAAGGGCTGTCAGTTTTTTTGATCAGCTGATAAACTCAAAATCCTAGAAAGGATACAAAATTAGGGGTCTCCCAAAACTTCTACTGCTCATAAGGCTGTGGTGGAACCTTCATGGCAAGGCAGATGATAAAAGGAATGCCTACATTCTGGCAAAAGTAGAAGACAGGAATGTGTAAAGGTAAGATTTTAGCAAATTACTTTTTCATTTGAACTTATTTTATCTTTTTTAACTACTGGATAAATGGGTCAATAAATTTAGTGGAAGAACTCCTGTCCATGTTTGTAGCACTGAGATAAGGTATAATGAATTTCAGTATAACTTTGAAAACTCTGCTTCAATTCTGTACCAAATAGTATTCAATAAAGCATAATTTTGAGTTTATATCAAGACAAGTCTGTAACGTAAAAAAAAAACAAACAACCCAGCAAAACAACATAAAGTAATTTTGGAAAGAAAACGAGTTAATATATTGTTTAAGAGCTCAAAGGCAAAACAAATCCAAGCAAATGGAAGACGGGTGTGTGTGTGGTGTAGAAACTTTCAATATATAAGTACAAAAACACTGTTCAAAAATGCATCAAACTAATTTGAAGTAACCTCTTACAATTTTCTTTATGAAGAAGAAACTTCCTTGCAGGGAAAATAAGATTTCTGTTTGCAAAAAAAAAAAAAAAAAAAAAAAAAAGTCTTAGAGCAATTGAGTGTTTCACCAAAAATATTTATGTAATTCTGATTTTGTTAAAAGCCTCTCTCTTTTTCTGCTCTGTAGTTTTTCTCCAGTTTTCGTCTGCACCTCTAATTTTTACAAACCAAGGGGATTTTACAGTTCTTTGCAGTCCAGCTTTTAACACAGCCTATATAATTGTAAAAGTAAAGATTTGACAATAAGAAAAATATTTCTTTGCTTTAAGTAACCTCTTTATATAGCAGAGAATCTTTCTTACTGCACTTTTACTTGCAGAGGATGGATTTATCTTTTTATTTGTTTATTTCCTTTGCTTTGTAAGAGGAAAAACTCTTCTATGGGATTAATTTCTTAAAAGTGTTATCATTTCTGATGGAGGTGTGCTTTTGGTATTCCACTACTTAAAAGAGTAAAATTATAGTTCAATATCTCCATTCCTTCATCATACTGTGTTATTGCTGAACCTGTCAACAAGGGTACTAGTGAGCCTCACTTCCTTTGGTTTATTATATGCCTATGATCCCTTTGGCAGATGGCAAGATGCTATATGAATAACAAATAATGACACAGAAAAATAATAATGACACACTTAAAAAGCTATTTAAGCCTCTCTAAGGATATTCACCTTGTAAATGAGAAGATTTTACTTCATGCAGCCTATAATTCTTGAAAATATGAAAACTAATGCCTATGCTGAAATACTGGTCTCTTGAAATTACACTGTTTATTTAGGTCATATATTAGTTTATATTTGAATATTTTTCACCAGCTGGAATTCTTGCCCAGATAATTTTTACTCCAGTTGGAGCAATTATTTCCCCCCCCCACCCTGGTGGTCCAATATTTTTTATTAGATTTTTGGTTTTGTGCAAAAACAACTGCCAAAGGGAAAACTGTTTGAGAATAGAAGCATGTCAGCTCCAGTATGTATAGCCTGCAGCATCCTCAAACCCATCTGTCCCATGCCCTGTGGCACACACTGCAGTTTATGTCTGCAGGAAGTACAAACAGGAGTTTGCTGGCTCATGATCTTACACCGAACTGTGCTCCTGCTGGAGCTGACGCCTGTAAACCTGTCAAATAAAACAACAGTTCCTATCATTGCCTCATGAGCAATGAGGTATTGATTTGATTGTTCTGCATGGTTGCCAACTACATGATGCTACGCAGGGTGGTTTTTTTTTTTAGTTAGTTTTTGTTCTTTTTTTTTTTTTTTTTTGGTCCTCTGAGTTTGGAATGAGTTTATAGCCATCAATGACAAACTCTTCATATGAAAAGTCTAGTATCATTATTTCGTTGAATCTCTTGTGGTCTCAGCTGGCTAGTATGTGGTTGTATCCAGCTTATTTCTCATTCAGTTTAAGTGAGAAATGTTTCTGTTGTAATCTTCTGTCCCATAATTAATATCCATCATATAAAGAGTTGAGTCAAATACTTCATTTTAATGAAATGATAAGGAGCCTGCTAAAAACACTCTTAGTTTTTTAATTTATTTCGTGTTGTTGTTTTTTTTCCTTAATTATGTGACTTTTCAAGATAAATAGGAAACAGAGGTTCTTCAGAAATACAATTTTAAATTCTCTGTGGAATCTTTAAAACACTTTGAAAAGTTTTACAGCGAATCAATTGTCCTGGTCTTCCACTGATTGATCCTACTTTAGGATCAATCCATACACTCCATACACTCCAAAGGGTCCTGAGTCAAATCATTAATTCTTTTGGTACTTTTTGTGGTAGAGAGTGGTGTTTTGAAAAGCCATGAGTTTTCACAGTTGATTTATTAAAATTTATTTCAACTCTATTCAACAAAAATCATGTTAGGGACCTGGCCAATCACAGTAGTTGTAGTTCCCAGTGTGCTGCTTCCAGGAAAAGGAAAACAGTTAACCTTTGTTATTTTTCAGTCTTTGGGTTTTATGCTGTTGTTTGGTTTTGTTTGTTTGTTTGTTTAATAGAAATGTTTAGTCTACTTCTATAGCAAACTGAATTTCACTTGAAGGCATATTGTACAGAATGCCCTTTATAGGTTTTAAAAGAAAGGGAACTTACATTTGTTGAATAGCTGTCCTGCTTTTGACTGAGATAGAGTTCATTTTTTCTTAGTAAATGGTACAGTGCTCTGCTTTAGGTTCAGTTTGAGAATCAAATTGACTTTATTCTTCATCTGTATTTTGGCTGCTGTTGGTCTTCCTTTTCACATATAATAAAATTGCTGTGGTTCAATACCTTTTAACATGAAGGAGAAATTTTTCTGCTCTGTTACCTTTTACAAAAGCAGTTTGGGAGGTGATCTGTGGACCATTTGGTTTGTGTTTGCATACACTTTAAGGCACCTCTTCCATCGCAATCTGACTGCAACTGGTTTTCACTCTTCTTGGGAAAGATGTGGAGAGTGTCTCTACAGGCAAAAGGCTTTGTGTTTCAATCCACCTTTACTGTTCCTTTTTGTTTTGCAGGAAGCACAGAGGTTTTCCAGCAGAATCTATGTGTGTTATCTAGAACTGTGTCTGACTATATAAATACCATCATTTCAGAGATGATAAAGAAAGTAATTCTGGCAATATTCTCTCTGTACAGAGCTTGTTCCTTCACATCTATCACTTCCTTGAATAAAACCAGGCTGTCAAACAGTTAATGTGGAAAGTGCTAGTGCAGTCCTACCTCAGGCACTCATCACCTTGGCCATCACACACCTCCCTGAAAATAGTGGACGTGGATAATGTCCAGAAAAAGGGAGCAGTCAGGGTATTTCTTCCTGGGTTTTGTATTTTTTACATGGAAAAAAGAGAAAGGTGCTCTCCAGCTGTAAATCTATTTTCAGTTCCACAGAAATTTCTTTTCTGTACTCTGGAGGTTAATGTTACAGTTATCTGGACTGGAGAGGTTGAACCCAAAGTGCATTGCAAAAAACCACAGAACAGCCAAGTTGTTACATGATCTCTAAAACACTGCGTTGGGCAATGCAGGGAAAGAATATAGAGAAACTCACTGTGTCCCACAGTAAATCTGTGGCTGCCCTGAGACTAACAGAGATTCCACAGATAGTTAATCTCTAGATATCCGGAGGAAGAGTTTATCTTGCTCTTCTACATTTTAAACATGTAGCACAATGAAGGCCTGGCAACTGCCTTTAGGCACCTATGTGTTTAGATGATACTAATGTACTACAACAGAATTTCAGTGCCCAACATTAGTTTACTTAAGTGCATATAAAAACCCCAAATAAGCATGAATTTCTTCTAAGGGTGCTGTAATTGCTTTATTTGAATGAGTACTTTACATGCTTAGTAGATATGACTTCTGTTTTGCCTTATTTTTCTCTTCAAACTTGATAGAAAAAACTGGAAAAGGGAAGGAGTGTGGCAAAGGAAAAGTGTAGGGAAAACCTGAAATGAAAGGAAAATGTTCCTTTGAACCAGACCTTGTGGGCTACTGCTGACTTGTTATTTTACATTGACTGCAAGATGAGAGGAATATTTTCCAAATGAAATTTAGGACAGAAATGGAAAAAAAAAAAGCTTTTATGATTCATTACCAAAATACAGTGTTAAATCTCGTAGACTTTAGTTTCCCTGATTTTGTCCCCAGATATATAACTCCTAAAAAACAGGAATTGGGTTCTTACCTTCTCCTAACTTCTTTAGATTTTTAATTTTTTTTTTTCTAGTATGAGTTCTATAAAGGCTTTTTCCGCGTGTTGCTGGAGTTTGAGCAGGTTTTTTGAAAGAAGAGCATCTACTTAAGCTTCTGTCTGGGTGCTCAGAAAACATCAGTTCATATTCTTAACCTTGAGGTTCTCTGTGTCACCTTGAACACTGGATGCCATAATGTCTTTTGAAATATGCTAGATACCAAACTGTCCTGCCAGAAAGATTTAATGCTGGATGTATGAAGGCTGTGGGACTTGCACAACTTGCTGAGAAGGGTCAGAAAAAATGAGTGAGAGGTGTGTAGAGAAACATGAAGCTTTCAACATGAAAGAATGATTCAAGGCTTGATTGAAACACCACTGTGACTTTAGGGATGAACAAAGAGCATTACTAAACAAGAAAAAAATCCTCCCAAAAACAGTCTTTGCAGATTACCTTCTCAAGAAATATAGAATTTTGTTCCAATCAGTTTAGAGGTTTAGATATTGCAGCATGTGCTATGCAATACTGTATTATTATTCTTCTTCATCAGAGAGCTCTGCTTTCTCTCCAAACACTGTAAGACAGGTAGAGTCATGTTGGGGCTTAGCAAAACTTGAGCTGTCTCAAGGTTTTTGCTAGTCTGTCTTCATAGCTCTAAACAAGTCAAATAATCATCTTGTGATTTGCTTTTCCCTGAAGGGACAATGATTATCAGTTATGGAAATCAGGCTCCAGAAGATCAGGCTTCTGTCTTTAGACAAACCTTGTAGGTGATCCTAGACAGAGAACTTGCTCCTGATTTATAGTCATGAAAATAATTCCTTACTATTGGTCTTTATAAGCTCTTCCCATTACGGGGCAAAGTTTTGGACCTTTCTTGCTGTATGTTTCATTGCTCTTTCAGAGCTCTTTTCAATATGCCTCAATATGTTTTTCCATGTGCACTGTATTCCCAGGGCTGTCACTCATTAGAAATAGATTGTACATCAAAAAAAGGCAAGTTAATACAGAAGAAGAGTTCCAAAACAATGGAATATCAAGATATAATGTGAAAGAAAGTTGGGGCACTAAAATCCTTGCTATTTCAAAGGAATGCTAGAGGTAAAAATGTAAAATGCACTTTTACCTACAGTATTTAGAGCACATACATCTTCAAAGTAATCATAAGTATACTTTCTAAAATTTGTCCTATCATATTTAAAATCTTTGTTCTTAATAAAGTTCTAAGTGCTTGATTTTTTTTTTAAAGTACATTTTTCTGAAAGTCTCTTCAAACATTCAGACATAATCATTATTGTGTCATCCAGCAGGGCTGGATAGATATTTATATCAGTAATACTGTTCAAGCAGAACTTTGACAACATTTGAAACTTAGTGGTGTCAGAGTTGGATATTAGAAAAAAGTTCTTCACTCAGAGGGTGGTTGGGCACTGGAACAGGCTCCCCAGGGAAGTGGTCACAGCACCAAGCCTGACAGAGTTCAAGGAGCATTTGGACAACACTCCCAGGCACAGGGTGTGACTCTTGGGGATGGTCTGTGCAGGGCCAGGAGTTGGACTTGGATGATACCTGTGGGTCTATTCCAACTCAGGATATTCTATGATTCAATATTTTCTCTTGAGTGGGTAGTTTTGAAAGCCTCAGAGCATCCAGGCAAAAATGACTCTTTCATCACTGCCACCTGACAGCTGTTTTTCACACCTGGTGTGTGTGAGTAAATTTACATCCACTGTATTTTCAAAGAGACTGTCAGAGCATCATCATTTTGGCATTTTTTATGGAGAAGATGCTATCAAGGATTGTAGGATTGCATTTCTCCATGCAAATTATTTACTTGGTTTTTATTCTGTAAGGGTTCAAGTTTTTTTTCCCTCAGAACTCAACTATAGTTTCTTTACAAAACTTTTCTAGGATACTGGAAGAAAGTGCAATGCCACCCCTCCCAACCTCCAAGCTTTTGATAGACACCTAAAACCTTTATAAACTTTGTAAAATACAAACAACTGGGTCAATTTTTTTTGTCTTCCTGAAATTTTACTTTTAGTCTGATTCTACTAGATCATTCCCTTAATTTTAATATCAGTTGGAGTTCATTTTTTTTCCCTTCAGATATGTCTGCTCTTCTCTTTTCTCTCTAGAGCCCTTTTTGTTGCATCCCAGCATTGGTTTTTTTTCTTTATTCATTCCTGCAGGTAAGGGTTTTTCTTCTTTTCCAAACTTTTCTGACTTCTAAAGCTTCTCCCTTCAGATCTGCATCCTTTTTTTCCCTGCCCACTTAGTAACCCAGGAGAGGCAGCTGTGGATTATCCAGCATATGCTTCTACCACATGCTTGAAAATTTCATCATGGAAGTGAAATTCAAGTTGATTATCTCTTCACATTATTATTTTGTTTTGCATTTTTTTGTTTTGCTTGTTTGTTTGTTTCAACATTTCCTTTATAAGACAAGATGAAAATGAAAAATTTTGTATTCTTAATATGGAGTAGTATTAGCAGTTCAACAGTTGATGATCCATGTAATTGAAAATAGGAAAAGGTTTTGTTCCATGCATATAACATACATATTTATTCCTTCTGTTTCTAGAAAGTAAACATTTCCTGAATGAAGCCCACACACACACCTCCATTATCTCATTGAAGTAGACAAGAAATAAATCTCCAGTGGAAATGCTGTCAAGATACTGTAATTGGGGAAATGAAATGCCACGTAGAAAGACACATTCTTTTAGTCTTGATAAAGCACACACCAGTAGTAATACCATTTCAGGAGGCACTTTAAATCAAGGGAAGTGTATATTTTCAGCATAATTTCAAATGAACAATGATGCTGAATGCTGAAGAACTGTTCCACCCTCCACATTTTAGGATTAAGAGAGACTACACCTTTATATTTTCTCTTATTTCTATTTACCTTTTAAAAACATTTTATGGGAAGAAATCTTAAACTGATCTTATTTTTCTATTTAATTCAGAAGAGTTTCCTACAGAATACGTTCTGGAGAAATATCTGGATTCCCTGAAAATATTTGATGGAGGGAGTGATCTGGCATAGAAGGCGCACACAGCAAGAAGGAAAATATATTATTAAAGTTTCAGCAAGCTGTTTCCCAGATATGTGCAGAAAAAATCGTATCTTCCTTTTCTTGGCAAAGAAAGCAAGGTACTATAAGGAGTTCTGAATTTATTTTTTAAGATTATCCACTCTGTTAGATATTGGTGACTGTCCCTCTAATTGAATAAATGGACTGTTTTATAGTTCCTAGGAATGTGCAGCCAAAGTACATCAGTAAGATTTTATGCTTTCCAGTTCAAGTCCCTGATCCATTACACATCTATACAGACATTATCCTATTTTCATATATGTTGTTTCTCATATTCTTAAAGATGAATACAGGAGGAAACGTTTGCTGAATAAAGACCTGATTTCGGATGAGAAATTTGCCCTACTGGTAATTTATATTTGTACAACAAAAATTGACATGTAGCTAATTTTATTAACAACAGTAAATAATCAGGTGGTAGACAAAAATCTGGTAAACTGCAGGAAAAATTATTTTTCCCAGCAATCTTTTAGAAGTGGTGGTTTGGATAATTAATAGGGCTTGACTTCTTTGTGATGCAAGTATCCCCTAGTATGAGGTTCCATTAAAGGCAGTACTACATAAATATTCATGGCAGTGGCTACTCATCGAGATAGGGTCACTTAGACAGAGCGTTCTATTAAAAATACATTTAATTTACTTGTAGTTGTCACCCACTAGGTGTGAGAATTGATACTTTGACCAGTAGCCTTTGTCAAGATTCGTGGGAAGAGGTCATGAAAAATCTATTGGTCAAAATGTCAATTAGCTTCCCTAATGGATTATACCTGTGAGTGTGCAGCCCTATCTCCAAGCAAACGGATGGTCTCTCTCAGCAAGAGGCCACTTTCATGAATATTTTATTGAATGTTCTAATTGAAGTAAATTACTAAATTACAGTGTACATATAAAGAGATGCATTTGAGGTTCCCAGAAGCAGTCAATGGGATGCAATAGTGGATTAAATATAGAAAGATATATTTGTTAATGTTCTTAAAAAAAAAAAGAAAAAGAAAAAAGGAAAGCTATTATAAAAACAGATGCCAAGCAGACGATGTGCTTCCCAGAAGTTGAGACTAAAGATTTGCCTGCAGTGTAGGCTCTGCAACAAGGTGAAGAACCAAGCCAATGATAAACAAGCTAACTTAGGTAATAGAAGGTGTTACAATATGTGGAACTCAATACAATGGCTTTGGTGTTTCTTGTAAACCTGGCAGTCCAAACATACCCTTGAAGTGGTGAGAAAGATCATCCAGAACTCTTTGTCTTTACACCACAAAGGGAACAACTATCCTAGAGTACATATCCTGGCAAGATGGTGTTGAAAAGGTCATTTTTCAGTTTTACACGTGTCATTAATTTGCCCTTGCAGCTGTAATGAAAGTATAACATTATATTTACTATATTCATAGAAGCACACTAAGCCATTGGTTTTTATGGAGGTTATTTTCACCTTAAATTCTGTCAGTGGAGCTTAGACAACATCAAGGTAAAGCAAGAATGGATAGGATTAAACAGGAGGACTAGCATAAAGTCTTCCTAAACAAGATAATAACTCTCAGCGAGCTTATTTCTCCTTCATTTCCTAGCAAAGAAGGAATGAAAACTAATCTTAGTGGTACTGCGGGGGCACTCATGACACATCTGGAACAGAAGCAAACAATTCCTCCTGGAAATTCCCCATCCATCGGTAAGGATTGTTCTAAAGATGTAAAATCTCACTCCAAATCTCATCAGTTTGTATAACATAGCTTTACTGAAAGACTTTTAGCAGTTGCTTTATAGATGGTAGCAAAACTATCCCTCAGCAGGAGGTAGGAGGGACAAGAGGAAGGGTGAAGATGCAGAAGCTCAGTTTAAGGGACATTCTGGTGCAGTTTAAGCTTATCCACAGGAGGAATGCAAACTCCAGCACACTGTCCCAGCTGAAAAACTCAGTCTCAGATTTGTTAAGAACTTGATAATTAAGATTACATGAGTTTGTCACCAAGGCATTTTCTCAAGGCTTCTCATTTGAAGGATTGCACAAAGCGGTCTGAGACAGAAGACAAATTTCTGCTTGGTTAAGCTTGGTAAGAGCATTGAGAAATAGGGCTTCCAGAAAGATAAATAATCTCTAGCCAAAATAAGATAACTTAGGTTTTAAGCTACTTAGATCTTAAAAATGTAAAGTTTCTCTGCCAAGGTGTGAGAGAAGAACAGCAAAATATTTTTTTTTTTTGTGAGAAAATAACCTGAAGAAATATAATATGCTTATAAACTATTTTGAACTTCTTTTAAACTGAAAATGGTAATTCCTGCCAGTTAAATCAAAATTAACTGCATGCTATGCTTATTACATGTTAAACAGGATTGCCAGTAGACACTTTTTCCTGGAAGCAGAAGCAAAATAGCTAAAGTTTAATCAGATAAAATAAAGAATTTTGTGCATGGAGAGTGCCTGGAGAATGGCATCCAAGTCAAATACGAGTTGGGAGAATACTTCCAGTATGTGATGTTCTGCATTTTGGGAGGTAAAAGAGAAGACAGAAGCATAACCAGTCCTGCAGCCGTGTTGAAGAGGTAAAACAGAGAGGTCAGTTCATTAAAAGGGCTCTACTCATCTTTCTGAACCATTTCATGTGAAATACTCCTTCGAACTCTGACTTTGAGCACTATAATGTGGTTTCAAGAGCAGCAAGAACAAATGACAGTTCCCATTAGTAGATACTGGTAGCTGTGTTGGATGGTTTACAGCTATTAATGGTTACTTTGGCTACTGACCACTATAAAAGACACTACTATTTATAGTAATTTCATATGCCAGGAGTTGGGACTACTTTATAAGTAATCAGTCCTTCTGAGAAAAGCAACGGTCACTTAATTTATCACAGTGTAATAAATTATTTTTCAACCATGTTTGCCAATAAAACTACTCAGATGACACTTCAAAAGCTACAACATATGTCACAATGACTGCTTGCTTGTTATCATCTAATTTATTCTCTGTTTCTGGTATTGGATAAAGTTTTTTGTCTTTGCAAATGGAACAGAGCAGTTTGGAAACAATTCTGAATTTACAAATGGACAAAATATATTTAAAGTGTATTCTCTGTCTGGACTTCTGGAAAGTAAAAATTACAGAGATGCAATTTTTTTCAGTCTTATAGTAGTTACTCTAAAAATTGCAAATCTGAAAATATCTGATATACAGTCTACACATAAGATTTTTTAATTTATGTTGAACTTCAATATACTATAATTGAAACAATTAATTGAAGCATCAGATGCTTTTTCTTCTCTTGCTACTGTTCTTTTTAATTTTTTTGATAATGAAGTGCATGTGGTCATACTGTCTGTGTCTTCCTCCACTCTCCTGTTTGTCCTCCAAGTAGCTTTTCTTATCAGTTTCTTTCAGGTACATCTGAGGGCTACAAATCTGGGAGATAATTTATTTAACCTACATTTTTTGAGAACAGGTAGCCAGGAACAGAAAATCTTTTAGGTGTTCCTCTGAAAGCTCTGACAAGCGGAAATTGCATAAGTGCATAAGTGCATTTGTAAATGCACCAGTAATGAGAAAAGTTTCAATCAAAGCTTTAGTTAGAGTCAAGAATCTATACATAGCTGGTTTCCATCATGAGACGAGAGGTGGGCTTGCCATGTAAAAGGCAGGGAAATGAAGAAAAAACTAACATCACAAGTTTAGATTGAACAAAGAGATAATTGTTGTGAATACTGGTGTCAAAGTATATACAAACCCATCAGAACTGTTTCATCCAGGATTAAATATGAAAAAAAAAATTCACAGCCAATGAGTAGTCTTATTCTATAATTTTACTACTTCAAAACAATTAATGTATCTGTACTATCCAGTGTGCTGAGAAAAATTAGAGACCCAGAGTTGTAAACAGTTGGTATCCAAACCCAAAGAGATACAATCACGGATCTTGTATTTCTTTTCTTCCCAGCATCTCTTGCAATTGCCCAGAAGAGCTGTAACAATCTCTTCAGATATAACTATTTGATACAGAAAGAATTCGACCTGAGGACAGATCTGCTTTAATGATTGCATAGAATTTGATTTATTGTTTGAAACTGATTTAGTGAGATGAGTTCTGTATTAACGTTTTCATCTATCTGGCCTTTACTACCTATCTAGTATTACATTTTCCCCAATGTCTTGTAAAGTGAGATCATTTAAAGAATTCAGAGGTAGGAATAGCAAAGGTAGAAGCAAAAATATTTTTAAAAATAAAAACGTGACAGTCACTCTTTCTCCACTGAAACCATAGTTTCATGAAAATAATTTTTATTAAAAACAACCTTTCAGTATTACAAAACTGGGGGGGACAAAACAAGAAAAAAAAATCTTTCTTTTGTACTCTAATGCAATGTACCTTACTATATAAAACAAGTAAAAGACCTAAAATGCTACACATTTGTTCAGATGGATGTCTCAAAATAAAAATTTATACTTGAATAGCCTCTAGCTTGAAACTTTTAGTATTCAAGTTAAAAAAAATAATAACTGGATTTCTAAATGTTGCTAGAAAGTGAAAGGAGACTTGTTGATGTTTTTAAAAGACTGTTTGGAAAAATGTTTTCTCCTTAATATAAATCAGAGAAAAAGGTGTATCTGCTTATATTTTTATGTTAATAATTTGTATATGCATTTTCTTTATAAAAAGAAATTTTTGTGTAGAAGTCCTATAAATTGTATATATAATTTATAAATGTAAGGAATAGATCTGAAAAAAACAATGAATATCAAGTTTGAAACAGAAAGTGATCATAGTTAAGAAGTTAGCAAGGAACATAATCAAAGGGTATATGAAATAAGTAGAAGGAAGAATGTGAATTGTTACAGATAGAAATGGAAACTGTAACTCAAAAGATTTTTCATTATTATCAAAGCAAAGAATTAATTAGGGAGGAAATTAGAACTCTGTAGGATGAGATGGGAGATGAGATGGTGGAGGATGGGGAAATTATTGAAGTATTAAATTAATACTTGCTTAATATAGTTACAAAGGCTAATGCTAATGGATCAATAGCTGTCAACAGCTTCATGTTTAATTCTGTGCATGTGCAGTTAGGCTTGTTTTCTCTTCCCATCCCAGCATAGTTAGATTTGCAAGTAAGTTAGATCTGAATCTTGTTAATTATTTTTTAAGCTTCAGCAACACAGAATGGAGATAGGCCCTTCCTACCACTGTGATGCTTATTAAATTTGTATCATGTCTATTTAATGCACATAGTTCTCTGACATCCCTGGAGAAAATGTTTTACCCATCAGTGCTGCTGTTGACTTCTGCACACTATAAAGGAAAGTAGATACAGAGGATTGCAGTGACAAACAGTTCCCTGCTCCCATTTGTCTTTTTACATAGTGTAAACAAACAAATGGTTCTCTCTATATATAAAAATGCTGAAGTCAGAGTAGACACTCCACTGGTTTCAGCTGCCTTTGATAGGAATACTGAAAATATAAGCCAGGGAAAGTAACTGAAATAATTGAAATAGCTTTTCTTGGGGGGAAAAAAAATCTTCTCAGTAGAAAGCTAGTAAATGAAGCATATACTAAGCTGATATTTCAAAATATGAAGTTTATTTTGAATGCTTTAATTATACTGTCAGTTCCTTCGACAGCAAATAGCTATTGAAATCACATTTCAGAGAATTAATACTAACATTTAATAGGGAAATGATCACATCTCATGGCTCCTGTAAGGATCTCAATGCTCATATTCTATATGGAAAATGGGAAAGGCAGATACAACCCTTCTATACTGTCAGAAATAACAAAGCAGATCTAAATATGCTGGGATTTCATCTTTCACAGACTAGAATTTTAATCAGTCTAATATATGTGTAACTAAGGAACTGTTTCTCTGGGTATTTTTCCTTGACTATTTTTAGAAATATATCCTTATTCATCAGTCAGATCAGCCATTTAGTCCTTAAACAGTCTAATCAAATTATAATTAACCTTTCAAACTAAACATGGGACTAATAGAGCCTCATTCCCAGGTCTGGCAATACAGCACGGGACCAAAAGGAGGTTGATCTCTTGCAACTAAATGCACGGAGGGCTCAGCCCTGTGCCTCCTGCCATGGTTTCTCTTTTCTCTTGGTGGAGGCCTTCCTTATCCTGTGTAGATTGCAAAGTGCAATTTGGTTTTCCTTCTGCTCCAGCAGACCTTGATCTCAGCAGCAGAGTCACCTGAGGCTTCAGCAATGCTCCCATGCCGCTTGCCATAGGGAGCTTGAGATTCAAAGTCAGCAGCAGTATGAACCCCTCGTGGAGGTTCGCAGCCTTTAGTGACAGTGCCAGTCTCACTGAAGGAGGGGAAAAGGTCTAGTCCACAGGACATTTTCCAGTTTTGATAGTAAGTGTTGATGTTGGTTGTTTGTTGGAGGGTTAGGCTTTTTGTTTTAGCTTTTTCTTTACATTCTTTAAGTGCTTATTATATAAGGATGTTGGTTTTATTTTTTTTAATGAAGAAGTGATTGGTTTCTATATCAGTCCCTATAATATTTGCAGAGACTATAATTTCTTCTGTCTCACAGCTGAAATATTTCTTTTAGAAACTTCCCTTATAAATAGTTATAATTCCACTTCCTTGGCTTTTTTCTGAGACATTGAACAGAGCATTCTAACAGAAGTACCAAAAACATGGAAAGAGGAAACACATTCCACACCACGATGCATCTACTCTGATGACTCCCATTTAGCAACTTCACGTTTCTACACACCAGTGACTATCTAACCAAACTAACTAAACACTGCACAAAAACACTACCACCAAATAAAGAAAAAAACAAACCCAAGCTCAACCTTTCCTCATTTTCTCATACATTCGTATGCCATACCTCTGTTATCTTCTCTAATTATTAAAGAAAACATGTGGGTAGCACCTGAAACATAGAATCATAGAATGTTAAGGGGTTGGAATGGACCCTAAAGATCATCCAGTCCAATCCCCCCTGCCATGGACAGGGATACCTCCCACTAGACCAGGTCACTCAAGGCCTTATCCAACCTGCCTTTGAACAATGCCAGGGATGGAACATCCACAATCTCCCTGGGCAATCTGTTCTAGTGTCTCACCACCCACACAGTAGAAAATTTCTTCCTAATATCGAACCTAAATTTCCCCTCTTTCAATTTGTACCCATTGCTCCTCGTCCTATCATCTTTTCATTGAATGTATCAAATTGAGGTATCCTTCACTTGTAGGTTTCAGAAGTCATTGTCCCTTTTGTTGTGCTTTTGCTCTACACAGTTTAGCAAATGAACTAGCTGTGGTTTGCTCACTGCCAAAATCACTGGTCACATATGCTTTAAGTGAAATATGTCTGGTTTAATTTAACACCCTGTTAATAAATATTTAAATATTTGGTCTACTCCTCAAACCACAAAAAGCCCCAAACAATCTACTGAGTCATAATTAAAAAAGATACTTATCTTCACTTTAGCAGTGTATATAAAAAGGACAAGCCAAGCATTTTTAATGGGCCCATTCACGTATGTTATGTACCATGGGTTTGTAGCATTCCTAAATTATGCATGCCTGCAACATATTCACAAAACATGAATACAGAGAAATGTTGACTTTGTCACTTAGGGTGATGGCTCACATGTAAATGGTACTGTAAGTGTGGTTATATTTGCCACTGCCAGGGACAGACATTGGACTGTGTCAGGTCCCAGGGTATGGCCTAATTTGGGATTAAACATAGGTTTGTGTTCAGGTTCAAAATATATTGTGTGCATGTCATGTGATGATAGGTGCAGGACTCAGAGATGTATTACTGTGCCAGACTTGATGGGAAAGAGCCTTTCCAGCAGATGGGAGTTAACAGCCAATGCAGATCCATCTGGCTTAGTAATGAGTTGTTAATTGGAGAATACTTAAAAGAGAGTTAAAGGTATCAACATCTTGTGTATCATGATATGCAGTATAATGTAGTGAAGGTACTGCTACCAGACCCAGGGTACTGTAAACTTCAGTCCAAGGACTGTGATCAGTTCTTATATGCAGTAATGTATTCTCATGGCTCTGTTTGCCCAGCACCAGGACTACCTCTGCCCTCTGCTCCAACATTTTTGCATTATTGACAGTGACAGGATGAGATATTTAGTTCCAAGTTAATTGTGGCGATATTGAATGTCTCCAGTACAAAAGAATATCTTTTTGTGCAGTGAGCAGTGTATTATACTTGAATTTGTCCCACCACGAGCATATTTCAAACTGAACGAGGGGAAGTTTAGGTTAGATAAACAAGAGAAATTCTTTCCTGGGAGTGTGGTGAGGCGCTGGCACAGGTTGCCCAGAGAAATGTTCGGGCGGGGCCAGGTTGGACGGGCTTTGGAGCAACCAAGTGGAAAGTGTCCCTGCCCATGGCAGAGGGGTTTTCTAACACAAACCATTCTATGATTCTATACCAAAGACTGGTCACTTAGTGACCATTTCAGTGTGAGGAGGTGAAGCAACAAAGATCTAAGCAATCTGCATGAGAGGAGTAGAATCATTGCAAGGGCTGAATTTTTAAATACTGGATTACAAAAACTTGCTTCAAATTCAGCTGAGATGCTGTCCTAAATCACTAGCCAAGTCTATAGAAGGCTCACAGAGTCAAGAAAAAGAACTATAGTTCATTTTCAGAATTCATTGTCCTTACTCAGGTGAACAGGGTATCAGATAAGGATACTAAGGAACTAAGGATAAGGAACTAAGCAACACTGACCGATATGTGGAACATAATAAACAAAGTTAATGACTCCCAAAGGAAGTCAAGCTTATTACAAATGAGTGCAGAAGCATTCAACACTGTGCAAGAGCCAATCTCCAAAAAGATTGCTGTCCTATATTGAACATCTTTTGTTCTAAAACTAATTCTAGAACTTTATTACTCGTATGAGTAAGGAAAGAAAGGGTTACATCTTAGCTGCTCTCAGGTAGTGTATGGAGATGACATCTGTTTTCATAAAAAAATCTGTTTACACTAAGTTGGAATTTCAGGAATTACTATACTCCTCCTATTTATTATGATTTTTTTCGCTAAAGTTACTATTCTGAAACTCAGGGTATGTTAGGCTAATGCTGGGGTAATATTTCATCTATAGCATAAATTTTGTCAAGATGGTAAGAATGTTTTAGAATTAAACTTTTAATATCCTCTCTGTCCTCACCTTTTCACAAAAGTCCCTATCAATTTTTTCTCCTAGGCATAACTGATCATTAGTTTGGTAGCTGCAGGATTTGATTGCACTTACTAATTTAAATCCACAGACTGGATGAGTCTTTTAAAGTCTGTCAACTCTTGACCTATCTGATACTGTCACTAAACAGGTATCACACTTGTTACCTACTCTACAAAACATGATGGACAGAGAACTTCTTGAAATGTGTAAATAAACCAAGGTGAAGTTGTGATATCTTCAATTAAGGAAAAACCACATATAGATCAGTGCTAAAAACACGTGGATTTTTCCACTATATTGATAGAAAAAGTTTGGTTTTAATCTTTTGTGAGATTGACTGTGGGGCAAAGTTGAAAATATGGAATTCATTATCAAAATCAACAACATGGTGTTCTAGATCCTTTATTCATAAGAAATTTATTTAGAAAGAGTCAGTTTATGTGAAAAAAAATGGAAGAAAAACTATTATGGTCCAATTAGGAACACATGAAATGAGGTAAGGTGGTTTACTACTTATCATTTTAAAAACCTTCCTTTTAAAGTAGATTAAGACAGTAGTCAGATGGGAACTGTCTTTGAAATTTGCAACATGTTTGAATAGTCAAAAGTAATTGGACTCTATTATAACATGTAGTGCCTGCTGTGTGAGTCATTAACATTCTCATAGTTGAAGTATATGCATGATAAAATTATGATGAGCTAGCAAAAGTATCAACTCAATATTAATCCAGGCTTTAGACAAATATTGTAATAGGATTTGCACATTTAAGGGGCAAATTATCCTCTCAGCATGTGCTCTATATATCTGGAGTGTTAATATTGCTGTGTATTGAAAGAGAAATACATCCATAATCACAATTCCATTTAAGAGTCAAATACGTATTGGAGATGAAATATTCATCATTTTTTTCCCATAGGTCTCAGAACATGAAATGAAGAACCATTTTTTCTTATGTACTTTTTCAAAAGACTAAATAATGCCCAAGAAAAAATTGTGGTTGTTTTGGTATTTTTATTTTTTTATTATTGCCTCTACTATTTGCATGGATAACTTCTGTTCCTTTAACGTCAGTGCTGATTTACATTAATTACCAATCTTAATCTTTATGTAGCGGATATACAGCTGAAATATACTACTGGTACACAAAGCTGCTGAAAATAATTCTGTACTGAGTAGTCAGTGTGATTAAGCTAGATATCCTAAAATACTGGTAACCTGAACTGGCCACTCAGATAGCTCTTCTCCATTGCTAGTATTGCTAGGATTTTTCTTAAGAGGAAAAGGTTTGTATTCCATTAGAATTAAAGAAAAGAAAAGCTTATATGTCTCATTGTCTGTAGGACAGAAATCTCTATCTTAAATCGTGTTCTTGCCATTGCATGTGCGCCTCTGCAGAACAGTCCTCAGTAACCTGATGACTGGCATAGTTTGTACCTCAATGTGACATTGCTTTGCACAAAGAGTAAAGAAATTTTTATGCAAATATATGTATTTACATTTATAACTGATCTTTTCTGAGACAGATATTTTTGTAAATATGCTTCCAACTATGTTGAGAAGTTAAAGCATGGTTTAATATGCAAGAGAAATTTCTTCTTTCACCAGCATTTCATACACAGAATATTGGGAAAAAGAAAACCCTATGGAAACTGAGCCCTTTAATTTGAATTTTCTGTCTCTGAGGTGTCAATATTGTTACCAATGTTGTGAAAACAAAAATTTTATTATCTTTTACTACTCTATATTTGTAGAAGGTCTTTAGAGAGAAAAGGGATTTCCAGTCATTTGCCTCCTTGAAACTCAAGCTAAAGAGGACAGGTAACCAGACTTTCTCTCTTCCCAGAAAGCAAAGATTGAAAGATTTGGGGAATTTTCACTTAGTTCCATGAAAACCTGATGGTTTATCTGATTTTACTTGTGTACAAGCAAAAATCATTGGCTGCTACATCTCTAGTGGTTTGTATTTGGTTGCCATGAATATAGACACAGAGCTGAGGTTGAGACCTTTGCAACCAGTGGCTTTATTGTAGTTTCATAAATTCAAGGGTTGAGTGATCTGCAGGAAACTGTGAAGGGAATGCAAGGATTACAGGAAGGTGAAAGGAAAAGGTATAAGAAAGGCAACCTGCAAGATGTCGAGTTGCTTGAGCAGCAGCTCCTCTTTGGTAAGCACTATTTATAATACAAAGAACTTCCAAAAATATTTTGTGCCATAGTTTCCAACTAGAAAAAATTGCTCTGCATCTCTTCCCTAATGAAAACAAATGAGGAAAAACAATTCAAATAAGTGCATACTTTAAAATTTTAAGCACTAAAAAAAAAATCTGTGACTGGAAAAAAATATCACGTCACTGACAGGGGGCTGCCAGGAAGCCTCTGTGAGGACCATCCAGGGCTGCCCTGTGCTGGACACAGCAGGTTCCAGTCGGCTCCAACTGACCCACTGCAGGGCACGACCGAGCCCCACGGCCTTGGAGACAGCCAGGGTAAGGGAGGGCACAGTCACAGAATGACCGAGGTTGGAAGGATCCTCTGGAGGTTTTCTGGGCCAGGCTAGTTGCCTATGTCCAGATGGCTTTTGAATATATTCAGGGATGGAGACGTTGTAAACTCCCTGGGCATCCTCTCTCAATGCTCAGTCACCCACATAGTAGAAAAGTGTTCCCCATATTCAGATGGAAACTCCCACGCTTTAGTTTGTGCCCAGTACCTCTTGTCCTCTCAGTGGGAACCACTGAAAATGCCTGGTTGCATCCTTTTGGCATCCACCCCTCAGGTATTTATAGACAATATTGGTAAGAGACACATATAAATATTCTTTAACTCCTGAGCCTTCTCTACTCAAGGCTAAGGACTCTCAGCTCTCTCAGCCTTTCCTTACAGGAGAGATGCTCTAGTCCCTCACTCATTTCTGTGGAGCTTTGTTTTGTTATATTCTCTGCAGATTCTGCCCATGTCTCTCTTGCAATGAGGAGCCCAGAAATGGGACAGCACTCCAGGTGTGGCATCAAGGGTTCTGAGTAGAGGGGAAGGCTCACCTCCCTCCGCCTACTGGTAACATTACTCCTCCTACAGATCAGGATACCATTACCCTTCTTTACAACAAGGGCACATTGCTGGCTCGTGTTCAACCCGATGCCCACCAGCCCTCTGCCCAGGTCCTTTTCTGCCAAACTGCTTTAGAGATGGGTGGTCCCCAGCATATATTCGTGCATGAGGTTGTTTCTTCTCTGGTTCAGGACTTTGACCTTCCCCTTTTTGAACCACTCTGCACTAGAGTTCACTATCCAGTGTCCCCTGTGCCTTATCACTGGGAGAGGAGATGCCAAAATGCTGCCATTGATTTAAGCTTTCTGCTTCTGACTTATGTTCACAGGCAGTCACAGTATGGCTCCAAAGATAGCGGGGTGTAAAGCAGCATATGTTCCTGCTCACACACTGGAAGGGTAACAGGAGGATTACCACTGAAATGGAGCTATTTTTCTTCTTCGTACCAAAGTCTGTAACCATCTGCCTTCTGAGCTCCACTAAATTAATTTCGATAGCGTCTTGGGGGGAAATTGTCTTACTTGTCACGTTGTCTTCCTGTGACCCCCTGCCTGGCTCGCTAATTTGCAGAAGCAGAGGGAGCCTGCCTCCTAGGGCTCAGGGAAAAATCATTAAGTGGCATGATGAGACACCAGCCACAACCACTATCCTTTTTCTTACTAAGGAAACAAGGCTTGTGAGAACAGTGGAAACTGAGGTCAGGGAAAACACAGTCACGGGTTGTCTTAGCAGTAAGCAACCTGCAAATTTGCAGGTGTGAGGGTCCCTGTCCTCCCCAGCACCAACATTCTCTCACTGGTGGAGCTCTGGGGTCTCCTCTATTTTAGCAGATGCTCTGTGCTGAACATGCCATCTCCCTTTGCAAGGCTTCTGTCACACCTGTGCAATGCATCTTCTTATCCTACCTGGTCAGGGCAAATCATTTCTCTCAGATTCCCCTTAAAAGGCTCCCTCTGGTAAACCAATATATCATATTCAGGGTATACATAAAAAATAATTTGATTTCTTACTAGAGAGTATGTTTTAATAACAATATGCCAAAACCAAGTAATTAAAGTAATGATTTATCTGAATACTTTAACAAAGAAGTAATTTTTAATTATTATTGCTAGATAATATGAACAATCTTTGATGTGAGATAAAAGAGAATGTGGAGAATGAAAATCAAATCCTTGAAAAGTAATCTTTAATTTGTTGATATTCTGTTTGCATTTCAGATTCCTTCGGTGGGATTACTGTTCCTTTAAAATAAAGAGGTTTACAAACTTGCTGCAAGTCTGAGGTAATTAGCAGCTAGAATAAATTGATTTATTCCTTCCTTTGATATCAGGGTTTCTTTTTTATAATATAGAACCAGACAATCTTTGTCCTTGTCTCTTAAACTGGGATAAAAAAAATATTCTTGTAAATTTTGCAGATGAGAATCGTACATTAGTTTTAATTTCATGTCTCTATAGAGCATTTTTAGCTGCCTTGTAGAGTATTTTAACTGCTGAGAGAACAAAAATGACAGTACTAATCTTAAAATTACAGCAGCAATATTAAAAATTAACCTTTTTACATATTTAACTCTATAGCCAAACTCTATATCCAAATACTTTATTTGGAAATAAACTAGTAGATGTTTTGAACTTTTAAGCAGCAATTAGAATTTAAGAACTTGTGGAATTTTTATAATATTTCTAAATATTATCAAAGTACTAATGCTTTAGTTAAATATATCCTTTTTATTTTCAAATACCTATTTAAATTAATTTTTACATGAAAAGCTTTCATCAGGATTTATAATTTCATAATATTTCTAGAATGTCTATATACTGAGTTAAAGACCTAAAAATTTCTCTTCTAAAATCCTCTCGCTATCTAAGCATGCAAAAATGGACACTTAATAAACATACCAACTTCTAAGTGAGGCTTTAATCAAGTGATATTTTACAGGAGGTAAAAATGGTAAAGACAAAAACTGCTTTACCTGTTGGCAAAACACAAAAACAGAGGTTTAAATTTTTGTGTTTTAGACTCCCTGTGCCTTAAACTGTGCATTTCAAAGCACCCTATAATGAGAAAATAAAAAAGATGTAGAAGCTGTGTTTGAACTTTATCTAAGTACATTAATAAATATATTCCTTGGAAAATGGATTTTTTTCGCTGTTGTTGACCAGAATGAAAAAAAAAATTCTAAGAAGCATTTAAGCAATTTGATGGATATATGGTTGTGAAGTCATTGTGATTATGTAACAAAAAAATTAAGTGGTAAAAAAAATAAATACATGAGCATCATACAAACCAAAAGTTTTGATTTTCAAATAGAATTCTGATAGACCATATTTTAAAGGTAAAATACGTATTTTTTCCAGAGATGTCAGTATCTTAGAGTTGAGACCTATCAGTAGAGAGACATGACATGTAATTTTTACCTTTTAGTTGTCAAATACGAAAAAACACCATGCATGATTCTTACATGTGTAGAAGCCCAGGAGAGAATGGGCTAAAGTGTATGTCTCAGATACCAGCAGCTGGATAGAAAACACTGTGAGAAAGAACAGGATGTGGCTGGAGAAGGGGCCATACAGAGGTAGGGCAGCAGTTTTCTGGGACAAATGTACTTATTCTGGCTTCTACCTTCCTGCCTGCTTGCCTCCCTCTCTCCATTCCTTTCTTTCTCTCTCCTTCTCTTTAATTGCTCTCTCTTCTTTTTCACCCTACCCCTTATTCAGAATCCACCACCAAGTGTTTACACCTAAAGTGACTAACATACAAATTTCCATGCTGGATGTATAATTTACTAATTTTTTGGAGTCTCTGAATTTGGTTGCTCCTTTTCGACCACAAGTATCTGCACACCTGGGTGCTCTCTTCCCCTTCACATCATCACCACAACATTATACTGGTAAACTATTACAGAAAGACCATGTGACTCTACATTTGTTTATCAGTTTCTTGGGATTTAAAAGAAATTAGGGAAAAAAAAAAACAATTATAGGATCCTACAATGTTTCCAATGACATCTGTAAAGTACATGAGCAGCAAATCTTTACAAGTTCAAGCAGTACCAACTTTACACTGCACTCTGAGTATAAATAGTCAGACAGTTAGTAACTACTGTACACCAGGAGTGAATTCAGTGAAGTAAAGACAGAGGAAAGGCATCAGAGGAAGCTGATCCCTATAACAATTAGATGAATAAATATCTTTCTCATGTTCTCATTTCTTGTTTTGACTCTACCTTAAAAGACTTAAATATCTTATGAAAGACATAAATATTAATGTAATGAGTGATATTTCCAGTTTCTGGTGTATTTAGGAGAGAAAAACATCATAAATAGTACAGTTTTCTTTCTTTTGCTTTGTTTCTAAGATAGCCTTTTATTATCAAAGGAAATGGAAAAGTTGTGTAGATAGAAAAAAGTAGAGTCAAACTAGTAAGAAAAAATAAAACATGACAAAACACAACACGCATAAAATTGCAAAGTTGTTTTGATGGTGAGATATTTTAAGTAACTAGTACAGACCTACCATTATACTTTCTATAATATTTAAAAAATGTATGACTGTGGAGACACTGTAAACTGTATAATTAACCCAGCATAAACCTCATAAAATCATTCAGAAAAATATCAGCTGTTATACAATTCTAAGAAATGCAACTATGGTCTAACATGATTTGCATCCTGCTGGAGTTGAGGCTTTCTTTCTGGGATCACAGGGAAAATCAGCCTGAATTTTCTGTGTATTAAAACAGCTTTTTATCCATCACTATTATCTTTCTGGTTTTGAATAAAGCATTGTCTGTGTTTTGTTGTAAATGCCAGGCTTCAAGAATTGATTGTTCTTTTGTTGCTTTTATTGCCTTGATACTGCAGGGCTTTTTATGTCTGAATCTATTCTAAGTGCTAAAATAATATTGAAGCTTTGCTTATTTTTTGAAAAGACTTCTCTACAAAAACAGGAGTTATTTGAGGGCATAGCAGCTGAACATATCTGAGCACTTCTACAAAGAGTTTACTTGACTGAGACGTCAGGAATATTATATCTTTAGAGTGGTTTTTTTCCCCTTAACACCCTCCCACCCTAGTTTCCCCAAAACTAAAGTCCAAAGAAAATAAAGTGGATGTGTACAAATATTTAAGAATATTTATGTAAATATTTACAGAGTTCCTCCAGATAAATACTTATTTCTGTCACTTCAAGGAAGAAACTATTAAGAGTAGTAAGCTTACAGCAAAGGCTTAAGACTTTTGTGTTTTAAATGACATTTTTATATTATTAGACAGATATAAACAAAATATTAAATAATTTATATTATAAAATATTTTAATAAATAAAAATATTAATTAAATTCAAATCCAGCTGGTATTGCTCGACAAAAAAATCCAAAACATACAAATCAGGGAAAATATTTCTTTTTGAGTTTTTATATTTCCTTGAGGAATATATAGGCTTTCCATTTCAGAATAACATTCAGTCTTTGAAATTCAAATACAAAAATAAAACTTCAATGCATTAGAAACAAGACCTATAAAAATACTGCTTTTCATGTCAAATCAGTCACTAAATAAAAAATTAGGTGTTCATATAGTTCCATTGCTCATGAGCATTTTGTAACATGATGATTTACTTTTGGTTTTGTCTGGCAGGATTACTGTGTTTTTATCAGTCTATCACCGTGTACTGTATCAACGCCAAATCTCAATTTCCTGTTTAAATCATGAAAAAATACTCTATGTCTCAATGTGGCATAATGAAGAATGAAAAGATGTTTTAAACCATCTATAATTTCTTCAGTCCAATTAAACATTTTGCTTTCAATTGTAACTTCCCCTGTTTGTTTTCATTATACTTTTTATACATGTAGTGTATAGCCAAGTTTTGAATCTTAAACTGAGTGGTGGTAATCCATGAAAACACAGTGATTCAGATGCCATTCATTATGTGTACAAAGCCCATGGTTCCAGCAAGACCTTAAATGTTCATTTGATCTAATTTGGTCAAAGATTTAGAGCCATAAAGGAGCCTTGGACCAAGATGTTCCTTTGTCCATAATCCCTGAATAATAGGCATTCCTGGGTGCCTTAAGGTGGGAGTTGTAACATCTTTCATAGTGAAAGGCCTAAAGCTGCTCTAAGAGTGAACTGGAAATGTTGCATTCATTTTAGAGCTGAAGTGCTTGTAAGAAAGATCCTCTAGGAGGCCAGACCTGCAACCTTCCACTTGAAGTTTCATGGGAGTTTTGAAGGCACAGAGCCCCTCAGGCTGCGTATAAACCTTCTGGGTAAAGGCACACACCAACAGTCACTCACAAGTAAGTGTGCTGTGCTGTATTGAGAAAAAAAGAGGTCTCTTAAGTGTATGCTTTCCTCTTTGATGGTAGTTCCATACAGGAACAACACTTCAGGAGAAAATGTCTGGATGTGGCGCTGGGTTTAAGTGCTTATGTGTTAGTTGTACCATGTCTGCAACTACTCTGTCCAGGGCTTTCTGTGTGCAGGCAAACAAATTACACCCTTGATCTCTGGTCACAAAAGAAAAATGCAAGTGATTTTTGAGGAGTTTTTATTTCAAACTCAGAATAAATGAGGAAATGATAACCTGTGACTAATTTTTCAAATTTCCCATGCATATATATCTATATAATTCTGGTAAATGTTATACTATATAAGAATACAATTATTTTTGCATAATATCACATTCTGCATGTGTACTGGTGAGAACTTGCTGAGATAAGCAGCTGATTGAATAACATAATTGCTCAACCCTTAGCTTAACTTTAAATAAGTTATAAATTCAGTTTTAAATTATTGAACAAGTGGTTTAAGCAGTTAAGTAGAATATATTAAGCAAGCAACAGTAATTATTAAGTAATTGTCAGTACACACTCCTAAAGTGTGTAGTTGTTTATTTTGAAACTTTATTAATTTGTAGCATGCTTTCCTCTTCTTTATAATAATTATTTTCCTAAAATTATAATCTTCTCAAATATATTCAGGAAAATACAAAAGCAGTGCATTTAATAAGAATGCTATTACAAATTTACATCATCTTAGTTTAGCTGTATAAGTGAAAGCCTTTGTTTAAGTATATATCCAAATAATGCTTGGTCATTTTGTAATGGAAAAAGTCTCTGTGGGCTATGCTTTTCCTTTCTCATTTTCCTTAATTACTTTTTTGCTTTATGAGGTTTTGTGAGTCACTCGAAGTACTACATTTACCATGTAGATATTTTAGATTTGCTTTTGTTGCCACATGAATGCTGAGCATTTCCTTCAACAATTTCTATAAGTTTTCTTGAGAGATGATAATGGACAAATTATGAGTCATTAAAGTTTGAAGCTGCAACATTGAGCAAAAGTGCAAGGCAACAGACCTGTTGAATTGTAGAAATATTGTTTGGAAGAGGTTTCTGGAGATCATTCAGTCCAGCCTCCTGCCTGAAGCAGGACTATCATCATCACTACAACATGATACCCTCCTCCATGGTTACACTACCTTCTCCATTATAAAATATATTTCCTAATTTCCAGTCTGAACCTCTCCAGTCACAATTTGTGGTCATTTCCCCTTGTTGTGTTATTCGTCCCTGCTGAGAGGAGCTTGTCTCCATCATCTCTGTAGCACCAGTAGTAGTAGATTGCCACTAGATCACTCCTTAGCCCAAGCTCAGCTTTCTCAGTAGGACACTTGTTGAATCCCAAAAGTTCTCTGAAGGACTCCTGGTAGTTTCTAAACATTTATTTTGCACTAGGGTTGACTCAAAGCCACATTCCAAAGGGAGATATACCAGTACCTCACAGAAGGTGATCACACTTTGCCTAGATCTGCTGGCTGTGTAATGTAGCCCAGAATTCAGTCTGCTCGACTGTGAAGGGAGAAAACATCTGCCCCATGTTCAGCCTGGCCTTTACTGAAATCTCCAGCTCCCTTTTATCAGGGCTTTTACTCAGCCTGTCAGTTCCCAGGTTCTGGGTTATTCTGTTCCAGGTGTAGCATTTTGCATTTCTCACTGCTGAGTTTCACTGAATAAGTTCACACCTCAAGTTTACCAACATCCCTGCGAAGTGAAGCTCTGCTGGTTATTCTCAGTCATTCCCCAAAATACCATGTTGTGTGGAGGTGCTTTGCCAACATCCAGATCGTTGATGAAGACATTGAACAAGGCTGGACTCTGTACCATGCTTCAGAGTATGCTCATTGTCACCTGCCAACTGAACACTAGGATTTTTGATAAGACCACTGGGCCCAGGGGCCCAGGCAGATTCCAGTGCAACTGGAACAGGTCTGCACTTCATCATGTTCCGAAGGAGAATGCTACAGGACATGAAGCCTTACAGAATTCAAGGTATGTAGTATGCACTGTGTGTTCCTTTTCCACAGCTAGTCAGTACCCTTTGCTCTCCCCATGTCCACAGAGGCACACACAAATA
This sequence comes from Pipra filicauda, assembly GCF_003945595.2. Taxonomy (NCBI): domain Eukaryota; kingdom Metazoa; phylum Chordata; class Aves; order Passeriformes; family Pipridae; genus Pipra; species Pipra filicauda. The sequence continues at coordinate 156,167 of NW_024104794.1, read as the reverse complement.
TTTCTGGACACTCCTGTCTGCAAGGTCAGGTGGAAACTGTGCCACTGAACTAACACAGGATAAAACTGCAGAAAGGTAGAGTTTAGGCTAGGTTGGATCACTGCTCTCTTTTCCACATAATACTTGAGTTGTTACCAAGACTGAAGGACTGGTGGAAGTGACTCAGTATTTCATGACTAGAAGGATAAAATAAAACAACACCACAGGTTACTGATTTCTCAGAAGAATCATGGATGGGATGAACCACTTGCCCAATTGGCTACTATTTTGACCTATCTTTTCATGTGGCTTCCTTGCACACTGCAGATGGATGGGAATGAGCTCTGTATTTTGTCCATGCAAGAACACAGACAGTCTCCTGAGTAAAAGTCATTAAAATTACTGATTACACTGTAAGTTATTTTGGAATACCTGAGTTTTATAATTGTAATTTATCATCCTAAAATACCTGACTGTTAGCCAGATCTCACTGAGCTGGGATCCCTGACCAAACTGCAGCTGGAGTCACATTCCCATTCCTAAAGGAGCTTATTATTAAAAAATCAAAGAGAGAGAAGCCATAAAAATAGAAGTGTATTATTTGGAAGGTAATAAAAAAAGTCTTATGGCTGAGAAAAATGGCAAATCCTTTTATTGGAATATACGTAGCTTCATAGATGACATTTTTGGCTTCTATTGACACACATACATGCACAAAGGAAAAAAGGTAAGGAGGGGAAAGGTTTAATTTACTCGAGCAAGTTTAACTCAAAAGCTTTAAAATAGCTGTGTACTTCTGAGTGTTGTGGCTTCCTGCCAAGTCCACAAAAGAAGGTTGTGATATTTTCATTCTGTCCACAAAAAAAAAATGAGGTATTGAATGTTTGACCTTGCTAGGTCCTCTTTTGTTAACAATTTTTGATTTTGAAAAAAGAACTATGACCAGAAAAAAATCTAAAAATTCATTTGAACAACAATGAATCCATTCATAACAAAGGTGAAGTTTGTAAGTTAGAGTACAGCAATCTGTAAATCTGTTAATAGTTGCATTTGGATAAAATAGAGGACCTTAAATTTTCAAAAGCTCTCAAAACACTTGGATATCTGAGCCTGTTTTGAGGTTCATAGGAATTGGAACTTTGAAGAATGGGAGAGCACTTATTTCTTTGAAAAATGTGTGGTCAATAAAGAGAGCTGTCATTTGAAAACAGGCCAAGGACAATAGATTTTCAGCAGTCCTTTGCCCACTCACAACTCATTGCTCATGCAGAACCAAGAAGAATTTGTTTTAGTCTTGAAGATCAACACAGATGATACAAGGTCAGAAAACAAAGCCATCAAAAAATTAATAAACATTTATATGCATATCATGAAGCCATCAAGTATATAATGTGGTAAAATAGAAAACAATTACAAACAGATCTCCAAAAAAAAAAATCAATTCTGTATTCAAAAGTAGATGAAGATATATTATAGAATGCTTGTGAAATGTGTCAAGCTGACTGCCTGACCACTCGATGAAAAATCTCTAGAAAGGAAGATGTGTACATGGAGAGAAACAGTGAAATACCATTTCCTTTAAAATTCTTTTTCTGAAGAAAGCATAAAAGTATTTAAATTCTCTTGGGTTTTATTCCCTCCATTTTTATTCTAATTGGTTTTAATGTTTAACACTCCAAAACAACCAGAAGTATACATTAGACTGAGAAATTATGTAAATAACAAATCCTGTTTTGTACAAGAAAGAACATAAGACTATTCAGTTAGGTGAGCATAAGCTCTATATCCACGTGTGAGAGAGGCTTATCAAAGACATATCTCGAGATAAAGTTTCCTCTATTACAGATGAACTTTAAATCACTGTGGTATAGAGCTACCCAATCTGAGGACCACTTAAAATTACATTATTTAAGCAAAATAGAGCAGTTCATTAATAGAAGTTTACTTGCAAGTGTTCATCAGATGGCTTACCAGAACACAGGAAAAATTACTTGGTTTTTAAAAACTTATTTTCAAAATATAATTTTGAAAATTATTTCTGCATGTGTAGGTGAGTGTCATAATTGTCTACATAACAGAACATTTTTTTTCTCTTTTGAAATTTTACTTTGCACACAAAAAATGTTTATAATCAAAACTACCCTTTTGGTCAAGAAACATGTAAAGTTTTTTGAATGGGAAATTACAGAGATTTTACTGTAATGTCTAATCAAAATTTCCTGGTTTCAAGCAGCTAATATGCTTTAAAGCTATTTTCCTTAATTTTTTTGGACTACTATAAATGTTTTAATCTATAAAGCAAATTTAAACTGTATGTTATTTATCCCCTAAACATTGAATTGTCAATGTAAATTCAATAGCTCTAGTAATTTTTTGCAATGTTTTGTGTAATCAGTTTTTTTTCAGTTCAACTTCTGCTTATTGCACCATTCTTTTTTATTCTTATACTCTAACAAGCCTATTTTGTCTTCTGATCTTAACCTGTCATACATAACTTAAATAAAAATGTTTTATTTAATGAAAAACAAATCTTTTGGTGTTAGATACAGCTGAGATGTTGACGTACATAACTGACATACTGTTAAGAAGGATTTCCTTTGCTATAACAAGAACTTAATCAATAACCAAGTTACATGTGTCAGTGGCTTTGTGTAGGGGCAGACGATCCCTTGGCACATTCTTTAAGAAAGAGTTTTTATTTTATAGGGTATTTATGCCTAAAACTACAGAATATGATCTATGGAACAGAGCAGAATCTTAAGATCTGTTTGAATCTATGATAAGATCATATTTTTGCTGGTTTTTCATGGAAAAAAGTGACATTATGAAACAAATCAGTCTTACTATTTGGTCTTTTCCTCCTTTTTTAATCACTTATTTTCTAATACCTTACTTTCTGATACCTTACGTTCTATACCTACTGTAGTAGGCATATTTGTGTTCAGTCTGTGCAATCACCAGGATTACACTACTATTACATGGATCAGGAGTAACTGTAGGAGAAAAAAACTTTAATTTTTTTCTCCTCAATATTATTTATCATTTTCCTACCCACTGCTGGGGTGAGGAGGTTATTATTTCTGTTGGCATACGTATTTTTGAGCTTAGTAGCTAAATAAAAGGCCAATAAGAAACTGGAACGTCAACTACTTATTGATTGAGCAAAATGATTTTGTATAAAATCCCACAGACTATAACACATATTTCAGTTTTAAGACAAAACTCGCAGACATAATGAAACATGTGAGTATATGGAAAAGTACTATTTTTGTCAACAATGTAAACTTAAATTCCACTTACATGAACACCTGTTCTGGCTGTAGTTTCCAGTTTAATGAGTTTAGGGACGCTTGTATCTCTGAACTGAGAGTAGCTCTATCATTTTGACATTTAATTTTGTTTGTCTTTTATAAATGTCTTATAAAAAAGGGAATCATTTAGCATCTGTTATGTTATCTCCTCACATCTGTCTCCATTAGCCATTGTTAAATATATACACAATACATTAAAATTCAGTGGATATTTTTTCCTCTTAAATCACAAATAGATTTAATTATTGATGCAAAGTTCTTACCATAACAGTTGCTCACTGAAGATTTAATGAGTTCTCACATTTAGGCTGGATTTACCAAGGGATCTCTCTTTTTCTTCTTCAGCTATGAGGGAATATTTAATAGATTGTTCTTTCCTTCCTTTGTGCTATTTAAAACCCCGTTTTTTTCCTTTTTTTTTTCTCCTCAATGTTTCCATGCAGCCATCGCAGTAAATTAAAAATGCAGTAGGGCACACTGATTTATTACTGAAAAAATATGTATGTTGGGGTAGAGTGACATCCTTTTAAAGAAATTACAGGAATAATTTGGGAGAACTAAGTGAGTATGAATGTTATCCTAGTGCAATATAAAAGAACATAAAGCTGTAAAACTAGACTCTGCATAAGTAAAGTCAGGATTAAATAGTTACACGTATGCATAAGCAGGTTGAAGTCATGAGGACAGCAGTTGAATTGTGAGTTGTCAAAGGTGGAGCTGATAAAGTTTTTGGGAGTAACCTTATAGTCCTCACGCTTAGTTGTTTGGACATAAAGATACTAATGAATTTTTTTTATTCAGTTGTCACTGAGAATGGTGGGTGGAAATGTATAATCATTGGTGATGGAAGAACTGGTAAATAAGTGGTCATTCAGATCCTTAACCCTTCAGATCCTGAAGAGTGTAGCAATCTGAACTGTCCAAACTTTTGTCAAAAAGACTTAGAGAAAAAAAAACTGAGAAAAAAACATTAATTTTGCACTAATCCAAACGTAGTTTCACATTCATCCAATTACTATATGTTTACTATATATTATACGACTAGATCACATGTCAGTTCATTGCCAAAAATTATCTGTTCCTGAACGGAATAAAAGCAAACTGCAATGTTGGAGATTATTAATTTATTAGTCCAAGAAAATCCATGTTAATTATTCCCAGAAAGTACATAACCATGTGATATTTTCTTTTTTTTTTTTTATTTAATTTGGGAAAATTTGTTTAATTTTCTTTCTGTAAATAGTTATTATCTTTATTATATATTTTGGTGGATTGGTGCTGGTTGGGCACCAGGTGTCCAGCAAAGCCATTTTATCCCTCCCCTCTTCAGCTAGACAGGAGGGACAAAATAAACTGAAAGGCTCGTGGGTTGAGGTCACTCACCAATTACAGTCATGGGCAAAACAGACTTGACTTGGGGAAATTACTTTAATTACCAATCAAATTGGAGTAGTATAATGAGAAATAAAAATTAAATCTTTAAATGTCTTCCCCCCACTCCTGCTTTCTTCCTAGCCTCAACTTCACTCCTGATTTTCTCTACCCCCTTCCCCAAGCAGTGTAGAAGGACAGAAAATGGGGGTTGCAGTCAGTCCATCATATTTTGCCTCTGCCGCTCCCTCTTTGCATTATTCCCCTGCTTTAGTGTGGCATTCCTGCCATGGGAGACAGTCCTTCACAAACTTCTTTGGAGTGGATCCCTTCCACAGGGCTCAGTTCTTCAGGCACAGGCTGCTTCAGTGTGGGTCCTCCATGAGGTCACAAGTCCTGTCAGCAAACCTGTTCCAGTGTGGGTTCCTCTCTCCATGAGTCCGTAGGCCTTTCCAGGAGCCTGTTTTAGCTTGAGCTTCCTGTGGGGTCACAGCCTCTGTTGGGTATCTCCCTGCTCCAGCATGGGTCTCCTTCATGAGCTGCAGGTGTATCTCTGCACCCCCACGGACCCCCATGTGCTGCAGGGGCAGAGCTGCCTCACCATGGGCTGCACCACGGGCTGCAGGGGAACCTCAGCTCTGGCACCTGGAGCACTTCCTCCTCCCCCTCCTTCTGCACTGACTTTGGTGTCTGCAGGGCTGTTTCTCTCACACATTCTCGTTCCTCTCCTCTCGGGCTGCAGTTGCTCTTGTGCAGTAGCTTTTCTCTGCTCCTATAATACTTTATCCCAAAGGCACCACCACCATCTCTGATGGGCTTGGCTTGGCCAGCGGTGGGTCCATCTCGGAACCGTCTGGCATTGACTCTGTTTGACATGGGAGAAGCTTCTGGCATATTCTCACAGAAACCTCCCCGGCAACCCCCCAGCTACCAAAGCCTTGCCTCACAAACCTAACACACACTTTGTTTAGTAATTGTTCTGTATATCATCATACAATCAATAGATGTTGTTTCTTTGGAAAGTTAATGACTTTCACAGCAATCTTTTAAAAAGACAAACTTTACACATTCGACACTTTACATGCAGATAAATCTGTTATTTTTAATGAAATGTTCATTATATGAGCATATTTGTTCAACAGTTTGTGCAAGTGTTTTTTTACTGGTAGGTGCTTGGCATAGTATTTGATGAGCTTGTTTTTTTAAAATGCATTTGCCAATTTCTACTGCCACATCCATATTTCAATACTTCTGACACTCAAGCTTCTCTTTGATGTTTCTGAATATATAACTGTTTGTATAACATAGTTTAACATCCTGGCTTGAGACATGTGACTATCACAAGTGATTTATAAATTTTTCTTTCTAATTTGCAATACACAGGATGTGATTGTTTAATTTGGGCATTTCATGTGTCTTATTTGGAAAGAACTCTCTGAAAACACCTGACTGGACAAATAGGTTAGAACCATAAATTTTTGCCGTCTTTATATTTTTAATGTATTTTAATCCTTTCATCTGATGTCCCTTATCTATACTAAATTCTTCCCTCCTGATGTATTGATCTTTCCAAATCTTCTCTTAAAAGTTTCTTTGTCTCTTTCCCGTCTTTTTTCTTATTGCTTCTCTATATCACTTTATTGCCCTGTAGTTACTTTCCTCTATAAATAATGTTTCTATGTAAGTGTTTTACTCCAGGAATGTATCTAGTTAATGACAAATATATGCTCATCTAAGGTCACCAAGGGTCATTGGCTATTCCCATGTTTATTGTTGCCCTGTCATATAATGGATGGCCATTACATACTCAGAAGGAAAAGCACACTTATTACAGACTTGGGGAATGGGCACTGCTCATTTTTCAACCCCGTGGCTGTTGCAGATGATCTTAAACTTAGCAGGAGAGTTCTGCCTGGATTATATTACATTATCACATGAAATATGCTGTTTCTTTAAGTTTTAGATTTAAAATCTGGTGGAGTTCGGTTCTGTTCACCAAGGATGCATGGTCTTCTAAATTTGGCTATTCATCAAAACCTCTGTTCTTACCCCATAACAGGTAAAACTTCTCTGTGGTTTTGTTTTGCCTCTAGTAATTTACCAATCAGCTAAAATGCAGCAGTATTTTTTTTTTTTTACTAATATGAAATTAATTGCACTGTTTACTTATTTCCTCTCAATGCTCTATTTTCTTGTGCTAAATCAAGGAAAAAGCAAATGACAGTGTAGTAAACAATTCCAACTATCTCAGCCTGTCTGCTCCAACAGTTCCATGTCCTGAGGAGGGCCAGTTATGGTATTGGTTGTACAATGCAACCACTCATTCAGTGCTTCTCATAAAAAATAAACAAATTTGTGATTCTTTATGCACTTGAACTTGTGACTTTTGTTAATTGCTTCTAAGGGTTCTTCTAGTTTAGCACAGCATGACATTGCCTGTTAAAATATAAACTCTGTTGTTCTGAGTTGAGCTTACAAGGTAGCTTCCTTTTGATCTTCTCTGGAGAGGGAAAATTGCAGCAAAATGCTCAAATTTAACATCAACCAGCTGCTTCTTGAAGAAGAATTCACCCCAAAAATCTTGATGACTTGCACAAAGGAGTGAATGTGAGGGAAAGAAGTGAGCTGTCAGCAAGAAATCTGGGTTTCCCTTTCCCCATCCACGACGTGGGGGAGCCCAGCTCTAGTTCCTTCTCCGTCTGAAGAACCATTTCCGACGTCTTGTTGGACGGGGAAGGGGGACTCCAGAAACAGGGTTTTTCAGGCCCCGAGCCTGGAGGGGAGAGGTGCCCTCCCCTCCCCCCACCACCCACGTGGCTCCATGGCAGGCACAGAGACAGCACACCGGGCGTGGAGAGGAGGCAAGAGGAAGTTTATTGTTGGGAAGGGGTTTATAAGGCTTTTAGGAGGGTCAAAGGGGAACCAATCACAAGTTCAGGGTCACACAAAAGAAACCATCAGGTAAGGGGTCAACAGCCAATAGGAAGGGGTTAAACAAAGGACCAATGGGACACCTCAGGACACCTTTCCCAGGACATTCCTGCATGGGAGATAACAGTTGCTGTGGGGGGGTGTTGGGAAGAAGAAACACGTGTTTGCAAAGGGACCACAAAGAGCCATTTTAAGACATGTTTAAACAAGTTTCTCATCAGGTATAGTGCTACAAAGAAATATATAGATGAAGAAAATGGAGACCAAATTCAATTTTTAGAGAAATAACAATATATTATGGAAAAGCAAAATGCTTTTATCATGAGAAACTGTCTTCTTTTGTGTTGAAAGTGCATCTCTTTACAAAGGTGAGATGATTAAATACCTACATAACCAACTTTCCTTGAAAATTGGCCTTCTGGCATTAAAAATAGGGGTAGAAGATGCAGGCAGTAAAGGGACATTATCTAATATTTTAAATTTTATTTACTCTAAAGAGACCTACTGATATGTGTTCATGGTTATCACAACACTGGATGTTATAAACAGGTGTTTCTCTGTAAGTTTTAAATGCTGTGGTGCTTCTTTTAGTCCCCTTAGATGTTAAACACATTCATGTTTTGCTTGGATAAAGCACTCTTCAATTTGCGAATGTTATTTCCTTTTATTTTCCCTGTCATTTGTGTTCTTGATTCAGTGCTTTAGTTGCAGAAAAAATAGACTTCTTGAAATAAGACTCGGAACAGCCTGTTATTACACCAAAATCAAATGACAGGTCAATGCAATGCTATCTTTGCCTCACATTTTGAATTTTGTCAAAAGTTTGCTGAGCATTCAGACCTCTGTGTTTTGAAACTTAAACCTGAGCCATTCCTTGATACTGTTCTTAGCTTGCATCGATTCTATGTTGAACTACTAATGCTTCTAATGGAAAATTAGACCAGACTTTGTGAAAGTTGAGTTGCTATGACAATTAGTCGTTTCCAAACAACCTTGAAGAACATGAACAGCAGTAAAATGCATGCAATATAGTTCTTAATTAAAAACATCCCTCAAAATCATAGTTTTTGCAACATATTTTACTCTACCGTTCTTTTATTTATTAGCATTGATATAAGATTTAAGGTGTTTTTTTAGGCTAATGACTTAATCTTTATTTTTCAGACATAATTATTTGCAAGTGAAATGAAAAGATGCTAAAGGAGTCACAGAAAGAAATTTTGGCGAGATCTGAACCTTTACTTTGGGATCTTCTCTGTATAAGCAGTTCTTTCTATCTCAAAACGTGTTGCAGGCTGTTAAATAACAATTTAGAAAGGCAAAGTTTTGAGCAATATTTGCCACTATTCATGTTCTGATTTTTTACAGTGAGAAAAGCAATTTCAAAGCGGAATAAATGGAGAACTGAGGTCAACAGTCACTTTTGTTTGAGATTATTTGATATTAAACACTAAATAGGGCTAAGTGACAATTTTAGGTGTATCAATAATGTTCACATAGATCATTCTTGAAAATAATATTTTTTTAAAGTGAGCTTAAAAAGCAGTCATATATGCTAAAAACAGAAAGATCATACTGGGAAGGAAATGTAGTTATATAAAAAGACCTGTTATGTATGTGGCATATTCCACCCAGAGGACTGAATTAACTTTAAACACAGGGATTAAAGGTTATCCATTTGATTGCAATGAATTCTTAGGCACCCTGGGACAATCAAAATTAAACTTAGCAAAGTTATATTCCTTTTTGAAAGTAGACTCAGTTAAAAAATCTTCCTTTTATTTTTCTTCAGTTGTCTTAGAAGCCATGAATATTAATCATGTATGATTTTCATTCACTACAAAAAACAAATCTGACTTAGAAAAGTCCATACTTGCATACAAGTTTTTTAAAATATTAGCCTTTTTAATGAGAAACAGCCCTTTCTCAGTGTTCATTTTGATTCTAGTTTTCACAGTTGAAACATGTCAGTTCTTCCTGCCAAATTTACTGAAATGCCTAAACTGTGGAGCTATCAAAGGAAACACCCCAGATTATTCATAGTCATTTTGTATCATATGTAATCTAGCATGACATCAGCACTGGGGCCCAGAGTTCAATGATTCAGAGTTCAATGATGCAAGAATCTGAGAGTTGTTCAGAAACAGTATTGACCCATTAAAATCAACATTAAAATCAGCTACAGACAAATACAAAGCAAAAGCAGTTCTCTTTGTGACACACTGAGAAAACAAAAAAAGACTGCTTGACTTCAGAACTCAGCAAGTTTGTCTTCTTTCAGATTTGTGAAATAACAGCTTTGCTGAAACTGGATAGAGTTAAATTGAGAATGCTATACATTGTTTTTTGTTTGAATGCTGTTAAGAGTGCTGATTCAATATGTAATGCTGAAGTTTCTAACGAAGTACAGAAAAACACATTCTTGATGTTCAAGACAAAGAACTTGGAAAAATTTCATACAGTAAACAAACATTGTTAAAAAAAAAAAAAAGAAAGCACAATGCTCCTGTGTTTGGCTTAATGAGACAGTGATAAAAATATAATAAGCAGGTGTTTAGAAAGCATCTATTGTCTCTGCAATATTGCAATCCTACTGTAATTTTAAATATTAATACTCTTAAGTGTATTCTTGTTAATGAGTTTCAAATCATTGCTCACTTTTATATGTGATAAACTTGGAAAAGGAGTACATTTAAACTCATAAAATAGATTGCCTTTATGCATTTTAACTGCAGTAATGTAAACCATTAATAATTGTCTTCTGCATGAATAAGGTAGCAAATTATTATACTAGCATAACTTCAACCTCTGGGTGTTAGACATTTGTAAATAATTGGCAAAGAAATTTCAAACCAATATAATAGGTTTTCCTGATTTACTGATACAAAATAGTACTTTGTCTCTTTAAAATTTAATCAGTCTTGGTGGCAAAGTAATGCAGATAGTTAGTACTTACTTGTAAATACTGCATATTAGCTAGAGACATTCTCCTATAGACTCAGTACATTTGTAGTTTTACTACAGCTTCACCTTCTTCAAAATTGTGTTGTTAAGGAAGATGAATACCTTCTTTTTATTAGTGTCTGATATTCATCCCTGACATAAAATTACCTTTTCCATGTTCCATGAAATTAAAAATCAGCTAACCTGAGTTCCGTGCATTCTAAAACACTTTCTTCTTTCTCTCCAGGGAAAAAGGCACTGAAGATGCCAAAATAATTTGTTCATTTTTAGACTCAGTGATTTTTGCTGAAAAGTAAAATGAATTGCTTGAGCAGTTTTGCATTTCAGTGTATGCTCTGCAACACCGGAGGGAAGTGCTGCCTTGAAAAAGCTACACCACTGACTTTAGTAGAACTAAGAAAGACTCAACTTGGACTTCTCTTCACAACTTCCACTTTAGCCGTGGTTTTCTTCCGTAACTCTTCAGTTTTTTTCTGTATGGGGACAAGAAAATCCCCTTTTCCTCTACTTCATTGACCAAGCAGGACAACCTTGTGAGCACCCCATTTGTCTTAAAATGTAGCATCTCTTGACCTAAGCACTTGCTTGCTGTGGGAATATCTTTCCCTGCCTCTGATATCCACTCTTGTATCTAAAGTATGAACATTTGTGAGGCAGTGGTGAAATGGGTGAAGTCCTTTTGTTGCTGTGAAAAGTGAATTTAACTCCCATTTTCCTTAATGACAGAACGGAAGACTTAGTACAGGAAGATTTAATTCAGTGTTTATAATGAGAGTTGTGACTTGAAGCACTTGAAACTTAGAAAATGACAGGTTTTGCGTTGGCTGAGCAGCTCTGTCCTTGTGTGTGCCCATGATTATTTCTACATCATAACGTTGAATTATGTGGAAAACTAAGTGACTCTAAAGTTTGATTCCTCACTGCATAGGAAGGGAGGTAAAAGAGGCATCAAATTAAATAAAAACTGTGGATCAGCATTTCTTAATTTTTTCATGCATGGCTTCACAGTCTAAAAGTATTTTCATGTACTGAGTTTGTAGATGAATATTTTTAAGTAATGATTAATTCAGATTAATTCAGGTTAATTCTATGAGTACTTGGGCATTGAGTATATCCAAAAAGTGTTCTCAATTTAACTTTTACTTTGTCCGTTTTTCAGAGGGAAGATAATAGTGCTTGGTATATTTCTTTTTAAAATTAATCAAAAGAAATTAAGTAGAAGAAAAATAGTGGAATTAATGTTAAACAGTAGATAGACAAAATACTTTGTAAGAGTCTGTTCTTTATTCAGGGAAGCGTATATTTAAAATGAAATTATGAAGGAGCATACAATATCTACCACCATAAAAAAAAAAAACCAAACTTGTAGTCAATGAAATTCTTACTGCCAGAATAATTAAAAATAGTGATTTACGAGGTATGTCATTAGTTAAACATAGGATGAAAATGTCACTTACATTACTATTTCCTAATTTCTCTGGGTTTAAAGTTACTCTGTTAAGTATTTTAAAAAAAATTCTACAGATTTATTTTTTTGATAAAAGATATTCTTGTGGAGCTATGCACATATATGTAAAGTAGTCAGAATTGGATTGAAGATCTGAACAGAAGAGCTAATACAAAGCTGTTCTCTATACCACTCACTCCTCAGCAAAATTAACCCTGTGCTACAAAGTTCCTGAATTTGAAAATCCACAAAGACATCTTGAAGATTTGACAGATCCAACAGTTTCATTCACCCTCAGTCAGTTTGCAGACAGCACCAAGTTGTGCTGGAGTGTTGATCTTCTGGCAGACAAGAACTCTCTGCAGAGGGACCTGGACAGGCTGGATCAATGGGTGAAGGCCAAGGATTAGGTTCAACAAGGCCATGTGCTGGGTCCTGCACTTGGGTCACAAAAACCCCCTGCAGTGCTACAGGCTGGAGGCAGAGTGGCTGGAAAGCTGCCAAGAGGGAAAGGCCCTGGGGGTGCTGGTCAACAGCAGCTGAACTTGAGCCAGCGTGTGCCCAGGTGGGCAAGGTGGCCAGTGGCATCCTGGCCTGTGTCAGCAATAGTGTGGCCAGCAGGACCAGGGCAGTGACCGTCCCCCTGTACTGGGGACTGGTGAGGCCTCACCTCAAATCCTGCGTTCAGTTTTGGGACCCTCACTACAAGAAAAATGTTGAGGTGCTGGAGCATGTCCAGAGAAGTGCAACAGAACACAAGGTCTGGAGCTCAAGTCTGATGAGAAGCTACTGAGGGAACTGAAGGTGTTTACCCTGGAGAAAAGGAGGCTCAGGTGGAACCTTCTTGCTCTCTGCAAGTACCTGAAAGGAAGAGGTATTGAAGGTGGGGGGGGTTGGTCTCTTCTCCCGGGTAACAAGTGACAGGATGAGGTGAAATGACCTGGAGAGGTTTAGATTATTATTAGTAAAAATTTCTTCACTGAAAGGGTGATCACACATTGGAACACGCTGCCCAGGGAAGTGCTGGAATCACCATCCCTGGAAGTGTTCAAAAAATGTGTGGATATGGCCCTTGGGGATATGGTTTAGTGATGAACACAGTTGTGCTATGTTAATACCTGGGCTCAATGATCTTAGAGGTCATTTCCAACTTTAACAATTCTGCAATTCTGTTATTCTATTCTATTATTTGGTATTTCCTAACCATATTACAACTGCTTATATATAATGGGACTTTTTGTTTTTCCCTGTACACAACTATAAGCTTTGTACCCCAGTCTAAAATTGTCATGGTTTCCTATGGTGACTTGAAACCTATTCCAACTACTCAGGTACAACCAGTCTTTCTGCAGCTGCTGTTGGCATTTACAGGTTTCAGAAAACCTAAGTATCGCAAGACAGCACACGTCTACCACAGATCATGGATTAAACAGTTTATCATGGACTGGAATATGAACTATTTAATACAATCATATGTACATTCTCACAAAATTTCAATACCCTAAATGTCAAATGACTGTAAATCATACAGTCTTCAATCTAGGTAAATAATACTCATATGGTGTTGCCCACGTTAGCTGCCATGATGTTATCTTTTCCTAGATTTGTGGGGAAAAGTATAAATGCTTTTCTCCTGCAATATTTTAATTTTGTGGAAATAAGGCAGTGATTCACTGTGTAATAAAATCACATGGTACAAATGTTTTTATGTGACAAAAGAGATGCACATTCTCTAAAGTGATAGTCGGTAGTTAGTGTAAGTGTCGGTTCCATATGTGCTTCTTAAGATCCTTCATCAGGAAGGAACATTACATAGTCTGCGTGAACTATTTTCAGGTTCAGAAATTACTCTGAAAGTTAAGAGTTTTTGCATCTCCCTAGGAAGTTACATCAGAGACAGAAATGGCTAGTGATTTTCCATGCTATTTGATTGATTTTTCTTTTTGTTCACATAAGGATCACCTTGTGAGAGCAAAGCATTAAGAACAAAATTTAGACATTTTAGTGGCTAATGCATCATCAATCATTTTATACTAGATTGATCAGAGATGAAGCCATGTTAACCACAGTGATGTGAATTTTAAAGGAAAAGCTATCTGCTGAAAAACCTCCAGCATCAGTATATTTCATTCTTAGTTAATGTCTGTCTTGGAATAGTCATAGAAATGCCAATTGTGATGATGACTCTACTTATATCTTACCCTACTTGTAACAGAGCTACTGGCACTGAGATTTTCTGTTAGCTCCATATCATTCATCAAATAGCCTTCAGATTATAATGACTTGCCATTTCTACATACCAGTGCTGGGCTTTAACAGGCAGTTCAAGTATTGATCCAGCAAGGCAATGAATATCATAGGTACTGAGTCCTTTCTGCTGAATCCTTTCTACTCTGGTTGGTTCATTGATCATTTCTGTTCCGAACATAAGTCATTGGAATCAGTGTTGCATTTTAAAATCTTATTCCAAAAGTTTGATCATAACCAAGTCATGAGTGTATGTAATCTTTGGGTACAATGGGCTTCCATGTCTTTATTGTGCAAAGATACGTTTGCCTAAATGGGACAAAATGAACTAGTTGACATTATCTGAGCAACATATGAAGACTATAAGTCTTAAATGTTGACTAAAATGAGATGTTATACATAATGAGGTAGATACCTATTCTAAATTAACAGGAACATTTCCCCCTCTCTGTGCCCTTATTTGCACTAAATATCTAAAACACAAGCACCACAGTGTTATAAAAGGAAGAAAACAATAAACACCTGGTTTCTGATCAAGAAATACTTTTTTCGCACACTTAACATGAAGTCAGTGCTTCAAACTGAGGCTTGCAGAAGTATATATGTGATTGATGTTAAATATATATTTTATGGCACAGGTACCATAAGCAGTATATAAACTTGTAATACATAACCAATGATTTGATCTCAGAAAACAGAAAAATACATGAAAAAGTCTGCAGTTATAACATTATTTTCCGTCTCAGTAAGGAAAGGTGCTGTAAGTAACTCCTCAGCAATTTTTCCTAGATATGTGTTTTTCTATGGAGAACAAACAGAAATATTGGATTCCTTAATTAAACTATTTGTGCAAAACATTGTATTATTCATTGCTAATGTCCTCCTACCACATGAAGAGTCAAAAAGATGGCAGAGGTCAATCTCCATCACCCTTACTTCTATTAAGGGAGTGACAGCTGAGGGAAAAATAAACTGACACTGACCATTGTTGCATCAATAATTGAATAACTCAATTTGGCAATTTTAAGTGAGTTTGCCATTTTATTGCCATGTCCCTAAATACTGTCATAGATTTGTCTTCTGACAGCCTGCTATTTTACATGATGTCTGTTTAAAGGCATTGGTTTAAAGAAACATTTCTGTTCTTGCCTGATAATTTAGTGACCTTGTTCTCCTTCAGTTAATATTATGTAAATGCCCATATTTGACTAGTTTAATATTATATATGTTATTTTTTAAATTTTTAAACCTGTAAAATAATATATCATAATTTTTGAGTGGTTCCAGAACATGCATTTACTTTTAAAAAGTAATTTCACTATTGATTTTCATAAATTGAGATTATTTCTTGAGGCTTAGTTTATCTACTTTATCTACTAATATTTTCTACAGCTTCTGCTTCAAAACAGCTTCAAGAATCTCTTATGTTTCTGTGGCAACAAATACATCTGGTATTAAATATGCTTCCTTCTGAATAAAAGTTTGATAAAACACTTAAAGCAGGTGAGCAGACAGAACTTCTACCTGTATGTTCTGAATGTTTTCTTTCATCACAGGTATATTGTTTGTATACCTTTCTTTGTACTTTGGGAAACTGTGTCATAAGACACTGGAATTCCATTTCTAAAAAACAGTTATCATATTTCAGATCTATTTAGGGACATTTATAGATTCAATTCAATAACCAGCAGGAATATTTTTTAAATAAGCACAAGCTCTAAGATCATATGGGAAGATATAAATTTCAGAAGCAATTTTCCATGTGTCTGTAGTTGGTAGACTAATAGTTTCCCAAGACAAGTCTGTAGAGGGAGACAGTCTTTTTCATCAGACTCCAGTTGGTGAGATTAGATGAAGTACAGAACCTCTCAGGCCTGTGTCCTTCTTTTTTCAATTATAACAGCCATTACCTCTCCTGAAAACCTTGTCCTGCCTGTGGTGCTAGACCATCATGGCCAAAACCTCACTACTCTAGTTTACTGCAATATAATCTGTAACACTGCTAAAATCTGTAGCCAGGCCTTTCATATATATATTTTTTTACTTCGTTTTGTGTTTGTTACAAATCATACTTCAGAGCTGAACAGTGTTCTGGTCTTGTTTCTGGCAGAGGATATGAAATGGGAGAGTCTCTTTCATTCTTTCTACTAATCTTTTCATGTTAGTAGGAAAAGGTTAAGATGGTGAGAATCATATTTTCAATTCCCTGGTGTAGTTGCAATCTGCTTTTGATATTTAGAACGTACTGCTCCAGGTGTATTCAGTTTCATTTTATACATTGTCATCTTCGTTGCAATAGAAAACACAAAAAATTGACTTGCCATGAGTTACCAGTGATCCCACACACATGCTTTAGACAGATTATCTCCCTGACTTGCGCCTTTTGTGTCAGGATTCTCTAATGTGGGTTATATGTTACCAACCTGCCCTAAAATTCAGTAGTTCACCCTCTGAAAATATGGCATTTTTTTTAGAAATACTTTTCTTGTTTTCTGCCTTTTAGCTCTTACACAGAATCCTCGATATGTTAGTATATACCTGCTACATTTAGCAGCATCAAATTACTTTCCTGACAGAGACTGGGGATCAAAGAGTAATCAGGTCATTAATTCTTCACTCCCTCAACAGTAGAAAGATTTAAGAAATATACTTAAGTGTGTTTTCATAAATACCAAATTTTCATTTGGTAAAAAACCTCTGAAAAATAATACTTTTAATTAAAAGGGAGAAATAGTCATTTATTGCTAATCTCCTTCCTGATTAAATTTTTATATGTGAACTTTAATTCAATTTCTTATTCATAGAATCATAGAATCATTTAGGTTGGAAAAGACTCTCAAGATCATTGAGTCCAACTGCAAACCCAACACTGCAAAGTCTACCACTAAAATATGTCCCTAAACTCCACATCTAAATATCTTCTAAATATCTCCAGAGATGGTGACTCCACTGCTTCCCCAGTCAGCCTGTTCCGGTGCTTGATAACCTTTTTGGTGAAGAAATTTTACATAAAATCCAATCTAAATTGTCCCCTGGTACAATTTTCCTCTTGTCCTGCCACTTGTTACTTGGGAGAAGAGGCCAACCCCCATCTCACTACATCCTCCTTTCAGGTGTAGAGAGCAAGATCTCTCCTGGGCCTCATTTTCTCCTGACCAAACACCCCCAGCTCCCTCAACTGCTCCTCATCAGACTTGTGCTCTTCTCTGGACATGCTCCAGCACCTCAATGTCTGTCTTGTAGTGAGAAATTGAGGTGCAGCCTCCCCAGTGCCGAGTAAGGAGAGTGCAGGTCAAGCACTGACAGGCTTGAGGTATCGACCACCCCCCTCCAGGAAGCCTGTTCCAGTGTTTGACCACCCTCTCAGTAAAGAAATTATTCCTAATGTCCAGTCTAAACCTTCCCTGATGCAGTAATGGACACATCCATCCTGTCACTGGATCCAAAAAAGAGCCTGGCACCTCCCTCTCCACTTCCCTCCTCAGGAAAGCTGTAGAGATCAACAAGGTCACTTTTCAGCCTCCTTCTCTCCACACTGGACAAGGCCAGAGTCCTTAGTAGTTCCTTTTAGGATATGCTTTCCAGCCCTTTCATCAACTTTGTTGCCCTCTGGATGCATTCAAGGAACTCCACATCCCTCTTAAATTGTTGGGTCTAGAACTGCACATGTACTCAAGGTGAGGCCACACCACCACTGAGTACAGTACATCTTTGATGGCTGGTGATGACATGTTTGATGTACCCCAGGGTGGGGTTTGCCCTCTTGGCTGCCCAGGCACACCGATCCTGGTGCAGACAGGCATCCCTAGATCCTTTTCTGCAGGGCAGCCCTCCAGTCACTCCTCTCCCAGTCTGTGCTTGTGCCCAGTGTTACCCTCTCCCAGGTGCAGGATCCAGTATTTTGATAATTTGTTAAATTTCATCCCATTAATGATTGCCCAATGCTCCAATCTATCTGGACCCCTCTGCAAGACATCTTGTCCCTCAGGAGAGCCAACAGCACCTCCCAGCTTTGTATCATCAGCAAACTTGCTAATGGTGAATTCAACTCCTGCATTGAGATCATTGAAAAATACATTGAATAGAAAACTGGCTCTAGAATTGAACCCTGAGGAATAGCACTGGTAACCAGTCCCCTGACAGATGCAGCCCCATTCACTACAACCCTGGAAGCTCTGCCAGTCAACCAGTTATTCACCCAAAATGCATAATGTCACAGCTTCAGTCAGTCCTCCAGCCCTGTAATTTTCTTTGCTTTAGTAAAACATTATGTTTTGTTTGTCTTTGTCCTTCCAAAGGAGTAATGCTAAGTACTATCCCTTTCCCACTTACAGTAGGGAAGCAAAAGTGGTTTTATCAGTCTTCTTTCCCATGTGAATGAAATCTCTCAAAAGGCATGGACTTTAAAGATTGTGAGCTACAAGAATAGTTAGCTGATTGCAAACATGACATGAATACAACCTTAAATAGTTTGCATTTTTGTACCTGTATATGAAATATCTGGTAAGAGCTTCACTAGGAGCAAACTTTCATTCTTTGTATTGAGCTTCTTTATATAGGTAGCAGTATTTTGATGCTTGTGGCAGTAGGTAGAATCATGGAATCATAGAATGTTAAGGGGTTGGAATGGACCTTAAAGATCATCTAGTCCCATGGGCAGGGACACCTCCCACTAACCAAAACCCTCAGCTCAGTGAGGATCTCTATTCTGTAGCAGGAGTCTTCTGGACCTTTCAGCTGCCAGTGCCCTGGTAACTATTGAACTACTAGTTTTAAACACATATTTTCATTGGTTTAGGAGTCTAGAAGTATTATTTCTGATTTCTTGCTCCAGTGTTTGTTTTTACGTATTTCAGAACTGGAATCCCATTTATATATAGGAGGGAGTGATGGGTGGGTGGATTTTAACTGTCTCCTTTTTTTTTTTTTCCATTTTGTGTATCCCACTGGAATAACAGACAGTCCCATGAAATTTAAAGTCTATTGCAGATTATTTCTAATGTTTTCCAACTTTTTTTGAACAGTCACAGCTCATTAACTGAAGTGAAACTAGGGCAAGCCTGGGGCAGTTCAATCATGCACCTAGGGTGACCACTGCACTGGACTTTACTTATTTATCTACATATCACCAAGATCCTGTCAGCCTGGAGCCAATTTCAGTGCGTGATTGACTCAAGTTATGGCCTTGTGAAGCCCCAGGACTCCTAATTCAGCAGCAATTGTACAGAGGGAAGATGCAGGGCTGAGAGTTGGGAGGTAAGCAAGAGAGTTTTGGGAGGAAATCTAATAGGCAGTGTTTTCTCAAAACCCTGTTTGTTCTGCCAGAAGATAATTTAAGCCAATACACTATGGTAAAAGACTTATTTAGGGAATAAAGGCACTTTACAGGGAGAAAAATATTTCATTAGAGAATCCCCAGCCAACAGTACTTATGATTTATTAAAGTCAGGCTACATTTGAACCGAACAATATTTTAGTTTCCTACAGTAAGACATTTCCATTTGAAGAGAATACCATGATACTCTAGTGAACACCATTATTCTGCTTCTGCACAACCTCTTCTGAGAGCCAGTAAAAGCCTGTTGGTTGTAATGATCTTAAATCCTTCTGTAGTGCCTTTCTGTTTGCTCACCACAGACCTGTTCTCCATCTCTTTAGACTCTACTTGTAAATTCCTACAGTGTCAGCACATATGAAAACTTATACCTGTTATTTTTCATTGCTCCTATTCAGAGCTAAATTTTGTTGGCCACGGAAATTATAAAACCAATTAATCTCCTAAAAGTGTTGATAGCAAGATCCCCATTTATTTCAGTGCGAGATAAGGAAAATACACTTCCCACTGACTCACTGTAAGCTGTCAAAGGACTTGCAGAGTAATCTTATGCCAACCTTTCTTAAAGTGCAATTGCTTGGTCACAGTTCATAGTCCTCAGACTCAAGTCAATACAGAGAAGATATGAATCAAAGATCAAATACTAATTAAAATTTTTATTAGTAATCCCTAACAATTAAATAAACATTCCTTTAGAGGGCAATTATTGCCAAATGCTAATTTCATTTTCAGACTATGTTAGAAAATGTATTTGATATAATCCATTAAGCTGACATTTAAAGTAGGTCGTGTGTTTATTGCTTAAGCTTACTACTAAGTTGACTGAAGTTGACAAATTATACAGAATTAAGGGTTCTTGAAATGATAAATCAGTGTGAGCTGACTACAGTGGCAATTTAAGTTAAGCTACAATGTTCTGGTCCTAAAGAACTGAAATATTCAATAGAGTGAAGGAATAGAAATTGAGGTACCTGGTCAGGCTTGGTGACTTGATTATTTGGCACAGCTAATTGCTACTGTAATTAGTACAGCTAAGTCCTTCAAGACTGTATTAACAGACTTGACACGCATCTGTAGACGAACCCTCAGCACCAAAATTGTTTTTTGTTTCTAGATTAGCATTTACTTTCTTTCAGTGAACTTCCATTCACTCCTGCTGCAAATCAAATCTTTTTGTTAGCGTAGTGCATCACCTGCAAGTTTCCTTCTTGCTTCAATGACAGCCTTTTGTTCCTTCTTCCAGTTTTAAACCTTCCATGGCATCATTTGTACTTCTCCCTACAGGTGTTATTTGTATGCTTTTCAATACACTTCTATTATTTTCCTGACTTGACCTTGTTTCTCCCACGCAGAAAGCTGTGAATTGTGGTGGCAACTTGTTAAAATATCAAAAGACAAGTTTTCAATCTTTTTTTTTTTTTTCTGTACCATTAGCAATCACCCAATACTCAGATTTCTTTAAAAGGATTACAACATTTTTTTTCACACCCATGCATATAGAGTATGCTGTTATTATTTTTTGCAACAACATAAAAAAGTCATTATTCAAATTAAAAAAAATGTATGTTATACACACAGGGTCTGCCTCACTAGTGTATTAATCTGCATTTGCTCCCTATCAAAATCATTGCATGTGTGCACATAAAATTTAAATATGAAATAAAACCACCTTCTTTTGATGTAGTTTTAGGCTACACAGAGCACATTATCCAGTCTGTACTATCTTAATAGCCTCTATAATTATTTTCTACCTGCTAAGCTTCTATAATGTCTATATTCATGCTTACTTAACCCATCTACAAATTGTGGAAATTCTAATGATTTCTGTTACACTTAAATGAGATATCTGTACTATTAAAAATTCATAGAAATGAATGTCACAATATCATAAAAAATCTGTATTATCAGGACTAGATTTAAGCATTTCTATTGGGTAAACTTCAGTATAAATACAATAATATAAATACAGATTAACAAACATTAGGCACATGTATAAATATTTGCAAAGTTTGGGCTCAATGTATTTATATCAGCTTATATCCTTAAGTCTAGCTTGAAAAGATTAGGTGTACATGCTGCACTTTTGCCATTATGTGTTTTTTGACTTTGATCAACTCAATTGTTGGTGTAAGGTAAGTGCACGAAAAGAAATACTGGAGAAGGGTCTTCTCTGATTTTCACTCTATATGTGCTCAGAACACAGATACATAATTAGTTTCAACTACATTCTCACATAATAGTGTGCTTAGCATATATTTATATATCTTGAATTATATTAAGGCGTTTTGGAAGGAAATGCTTAATTTGATAAATTTTGTGTAGAATCCTTTCACTTTCTCAATGATTTTTTGAGGCCATTTATATTTTGCTGATTTACTTATTTCTTTCAGTAAAGCTTAGTCACTCTGTGTGTTTCCATAATTCATGAAATTATCTGTAATTGTGTAATTAGTGTAAATACATGCAATCACATTTATAAGATATAATTATAAAGTGCAATGCAGTAATTGTGATGTCATAAAGAAATATCTATTAACCTTCTTAAATGTGTAGCCTGTGAATATTCAGTAGCTAGCATTTAAAGCTGAATATCAAACTTGTTTAAATGTCAACAGCAGATGTGCCAATTTTACAAGAATAACTGGAGCTGGTCAAGAATACTGTGACAAAACAATTTAAAGCTCAAATCATTAATGGAAACACATCAATTTTCCAAAGTGAAGGTGAGTTTTCATTGCTTGGCAGGAACTCCAGAGTATTTGTAATCTAAAACTCTGTGTAAATTTGGACTTTATTATTAAGACTGGCTTGTAATCTCTCTATTTTGGGACTAATGATAAAGTGACTGTAGAACCTCACCTGTGAGGAAAGGCTGACACAGCTGGAACAGTTCAGCCTGGAGAAGAGAAGGTTCAGAAGGGATCCTATCAGTATGTCTCAACATCTGAAGAGAGGGTTCAAAGAGGGAACAGACAGGTTGTTTTCAGTGGTGCTCAGTGACGAGAGGCAATGGGCACAAACTGAAGTGTGGGAGTTTCAATCTGAACATCTGAAAACAGTCTTTCACTGTGAGAATGAGTGAACAGTGGCACGGATTGCCCAGAGAGGTTGCAGAGGTTCCCTTCTTAGAGGGACTTTGTCCTTAAAAATCCTTGTAGATGTGGTCCTGGAAACTGGCTGCAGCTGGTCCTGCTTCAGCAGGGGGCTTGTAGTTCTAGAAGTCCGTTCCAACCTCAACTGTTCTGTGATTCAGTGAAAAACCCATAACCACAGGTTATAAGGCAGTAACTATCTAAACCAAGCTTCCTCTTCAGGAATAGTTTATATGACTGTGTTCAGATAGAATAAATTTTTGCATGTGAAATCTTAGTTCAAAGAAAAAATCAGTGGAAAAGTGATTCGTATTTTATTGATACTAGGACTTGGATGATTGTACCAACATATGAATAGATTATGGCCAAGATTTTGGCACAGAAAGAGGCTATGCCAGCTTTGTATGTCCCTTTACAAACTTTGTACAAAAAAGCTGAAGAAAGTTATCTGTAAATGGCATATTTCCATGTAATTAGATTCTCTTTTATTTGCTTAACAGAACTGTGATATTAATGCAAGTTCTGTACTTGTTCAATACATAAATTGCTTTTATCATGCTTACTTTTTTAAAAGCTATTTATAGCCCGATATAAATTTTCCACATTAGGCACTAACTTTGTATTCCATACTGTGTTAGATGACAGAGCTGAAGCAAATTATATGTATTTGACTTCTGCTTTCCTTGACAGTAATAAGCAGTGTTCAGTTGGATGCAGCTTAGGCAGCAGGGGCATATTACGCTAATAGTATTACTCTGTCAGAAAAGAAGAATGATTTGCTCAAAACCAAAAACATATTTAACATTAGTGCATCCCTTTAGTCCTAAAATAAGAACTAGGGCCATTTGACAGTTATTATTGAGTGTATAATTCGCTACTCACTCTTTTTTTGCAAAGCTTATGTGTTGTAAAATATGTGTATGATCAAAAATGTATATTCCTTCAAGAATTTCTTGAACTTTTTTCTTTTCTTTTTTTTTTTTTTGTGAGGTACCATTTCTTAACAAGGAAAATTAATAAGATTTTCTTAATCAAAAGAATGACATTACACTAAATTGTTCTTTGTGACTGTAGAAATTGTAGCTGAATGTCATTCCACGTAGTAATCAGGTTCTCTCCAAAAACAATAAAATACACTTGAATATGAACACAGCAAAGGAGGAAAATTTTAATACAGAAGTTATTTACTGAATTTCCCTGTGATCGTGCAATTAATGAAAAACATTGTATCTGTTTGTTAATTATACTCGTTTGCATCATACC
This sequence comes from Pipra filicauda, assembly GCF_003945595.2. Taxonomy (NCBI): domain Eukaryota; kingdom Metazoa; phylum Chordata; class Aves; order Passeriformes; family Pipridae; genus Pipra; species Pipra filicauda. The sequence goes on along the minus strand of NW_024104794.1, from coordinate 132,227 downwards.
CAGATTACAGGATTCAGGAAATATTTTTCTTCCTCCTTGATAATATAAATTCTGGAGGAAGGAGGGTGGGAGAGCATTCATCCTCCTCTGAAGTACCGGAAATTTGGCACAGCTATAGGATGTAACTCTCAGGTGCTCAGATGGTGAGAATCTGTTAAGTCTCCTGGGGCATATGGGAATCACCAGGTAGATTGTGCAGAAGGAATGCCCCTCAGTTCAAACTGTTAATTGTACTATCTCAACTTTTGGTTTATCTTCACTACCTCCACCACCTCCCTGTGGTTTCTTAGTTTTATCTGTTGATTTCAGAGAACACTCCAGGTTTCTTTTTGTTGCATTCAGAATGGTTGCACTATGTCCCTTACTCTAGGTCTGCAGGATACTCACACAGTCTAAATGAAAATTCTAAAATATGTGCTGAGCAGGGTTCTTCAGTTATTTCAGGTATCATTCAGACAAAGAATAGAGGGCAAATTCCTCCTGTTGATAACTAGTGACAGAAAAAGTTGAATTTTATAAAGAGATAACATTAAGCTAAATGAAATGTTGTACCACTCCAATTTTATTTTAACTACTGTCTAATCTTTAGAATAGAAGATGACCTCCCTCCAGAAGTCTCCTGAACTGTCCCTCCTTTTATTTTAGATAAAACTGATGTCAGTCTAGCTAGAAATATCATAGACAGGTAAGAGAGCGAAAGATTGAAGAGACACCACTAATTCAGAAAACTAGAATGTTAGAGAGAGATAGAAACCAAATACGAACTTTTAATATAATAAATTAATACAGATAATAGACATATTTTTAAACTTTCATTAAGCCCTGGTTTTTGTGGAATCCAAGGTGAATGCATTTTTTTTGTCAAAGAAGATTCAGGGAGTAAGCCAAGATAGGAAATCTGCTGTAAATGTGCCTCTATTTCATTAATTATGCAAGGACTTCGATCCTGTTGAGACCTGCATGTTTGTAACTGTACGTATGAAAAATTTAATGTTCACATTGAAAAAATAGCTTGGAGATACAGTTAGTAGACTACGCAAATTAAACAGAATTAGGACTATATTTGTAAGGAACCAGTGAGTAGCTGAAACTACTATTTTTAAACCATCCAACTTTCTTTTAGCACTAAGCCAGCATCGTAAAGTAAGCACATGGGAAATTCCCTGATACATCATGCAGTCAGACCCTGAGGGCACTAGCAGGCATTAATGGCCCCAGCTCATACATCATACCATTAATCATGTAATGCTGCAATACCTTCTGACTGTCTTTTCCAAAGGTCATCTTTTCTTGTTCAGGACATGGAGTAAGAACCCGTTCTTCAAAAGTCAAGTCAGACATTATTGTAGAGAGTGGAAGTCCATTAATCCCAACTCAAATCAATTCCTTCTTTAATTATTTGAATACATTTACTTTGGTATTCATGCCTTTCTAAATAAAGCATTACCTAATACACTAAGCTACAGGAATATATGTGTGTGTGGTTTTAATCTCCAGACAGCACGTACCGACAAAGAGACCACAGCAAACCGATTTTTCTCCAGTTATTTTCTCATTTGAGTGTGGAGACTGCTTTCCACGCACTAAGGCTGCAGCACATACATGTGCATGAGCTTTAAACTGGCTTGTATAGAGATAACTGTGTAGTTATATAACACAGGTTTGTTGTAGGCTCTGGAAACAACCAGAGCAAACTGGCTTTCTGGAGAGAGCCCTGTGCTGTCACTGCTTGGTCCTCATCATCTCTTCAGCCCTTTCATTTAGCCCCTGGCTTACAGTGCTGAAACTGAAGCTAGCTACATCATGCACTTTGTGTTTGCCTGGACCATGGAATCCTTCTATCAAGGAACAGCATTTTGATGAAGTTTCCCTCTCTTCAGTACATCTGTGAGACAGAATAGCTGAAAATGACTATTTTCTTCTGGTCACACAACAGTTTTGATGATGTCATCACTGGAAACAGAACAAATCAGCACCTTTCAGCTACATTTCTCACTGTATTTTGATTGGGTTTTTTTCACATATACAAATAAAATAAAAAACCCACTAATTTTATTTTTTATTCTTTTCAGAGAGAAATTCTGATCTTACTGATGTGAATAGTGTACAGATATATCCTGAGTGGTCCTACTTATTATGCTCTTTAAGAAATATTTTTGGGTTTCGGCAAGTAAAAGTCTCTTTGCTTATGAATTTTTTTCAGCTGTGTAGCATTTCAGTGCTACATACTGCATCAGCCTCTTTCATCAACCTGTTATTCATATCAAGTAAATAAAATCACAGATAACATTTGAATGAGTATTACTATTAAATTGCAATACCTTAATGCTGTTGTGTGGGTTTTTTCTCCACTTTATTTGTAATTGTCTTTCCTTTTTGACAAAGTGAATACAAATGCCATATACACTCACTCCATTGTAAGATCTTCACCATGCTTAACTTTTTGAATATTTTAAGTTCTTTCCTCTACATATTGAATTGTTCAGAGATGGGACATATCAAAAAGACTCTGACATATCACACCGATGCAACTAAGCAGTTTAGATCAGACTATTTCAGTTCTAAGGGACCTACAAAAACCACTTAGTTCAACTGCCTGACCAGTTTCTAACATTAGGGACTCATGTGAATTTGGAATAGAGTTGGAAAAACTTAAACTTCTCTATGCCTCTTCATGAAGACAGGCTTTATTAGTAGTATCATTGTTCATTCCTGAATTAACAAAACAACAATAGGTAAAGAACACTTTCATTCCGAATTCATGCCACACACGTGGATTAATGTTTAAATCATCCTCTCTATATGTCGCTTTGTATTATTTTCTCTTGAGTTACCTGTAAGAATAAATCCTTATAAAAATAATAACTCATTAGGACAAAAGTTTTACCTCTTGTATATTGACCATTCATGAAAGACCCCTTCCTGAAGGTACAGGATTAGGCTGACACAGATAATAAACTCCTGCCAAGTACAGGTTAGATCTTCTGTAATTTTTTTGTATTCCCACAAGGCTTGTAGAGATCTAAAGTGATTTTATGAGCATTGTCTTCAAAGGAGGTTGCTCACGGTGGGTAAAGTGAAATACATAACTCAACTCATACAGGAATAGAAAAGTTAGCAGTAATGTTGAGCACTGGTTATGGATGGGAGTAGAAATAAAACAATAAAGACCTTGGGGGAAAAACAGTAGGTGAAAGCAGATGACATAAATGGGGAAAACAAATAGAAAGAAGTGGAAATGGGAAGTATGTGACTAGTTTTCAAGGAGCATTTGATCACCACTGATTCCAGACTTTTGAGGGATTTTTGATTTTTGAAGCTGATTTTTGAAGTACAGTTTTCTAAAGCTGGTAAAATGTATTTTCCAATGCCTAGTTTCTTTCTTTCTCACCAAATGCTTCAGTGTTATCAAACACAGCAAATACATAAGCAGATTCACCTTAAAATTATAAGTACAAATTGTCCTATTTTGGTGAGTAAATAATGAATTCCCTCAAGAGATGAACACTCCATCTGTAACCTCTTCGCAAATATAAAAATAATAAAAGTAGGCTTATTTTTATTTCTGGAGTGTTACCCAACTGTTTTCATAAATGTGAACGTGTTGTTTAGCACTTTCTGTCATCAGCTCCTGTTCTAAATGACCATATAAATATAAGTCACACAAAATTGCAACTTCAGAAAAAGGAATGGGAAATGTTTATAAATAGGTGATTGGGTTTTGAAGTGATTCTGTAACCTGATCCCAAATTGTCGCCTAAATTTAAATTTCAATGCCAGCTGAAAGAGGCCTATGCTCAGGACCTAAATGGAAGCATGACATATGTTCAGTCTTCTCTTACTCTTCCCTTTATGACTGTTTATGGCCATTCTTATATTCACCTTTTTATTTGCCTTTGGACAAAGTTAAGTCATTAACATGAGTGTATATATAAAAAGAAAGCCCCCAAAAATGGTGAAGTGATCTGGTTTAACTGACCAACTGATCTTACACCATCTCAGCTGCAACAGTGAAACCAGAAATATGTAGTTATCTCAGTCTATTTGCATGTATAAAAATGTACCTTTACAATGTTTGTTTACTTGCTTGGAATTATTGATCTGACGAAAGTGAGGAAAAAGTATGAATTAACATCCTTCAAAAAATTCTTTTTTTTTTTTTTTAAATCTAAAGTTTAGACTAAAAGCTGAATAGTTCCTGTGAACCATTTCCTCCCTTCAGACCTCAAAACACAGAATGCCCAGCCAAGTAAGAGCAGCAGAACCTGTGGAAGGCACAAACCCTGACACACAGCTAATAAATGTACATCTGTACAATTACCCAGCTAGGCAGGAGGCAATGGTGAATCTTTTAATCCTATTAACAGTCCATAAGATAGTACTTTGCATTTCAATTAAAAAGAAAAGAAAAAGATTTCTAAATGCCACACTCAAGAAACAGTAAATCAGTGAAGTGAAAACCTGAAAGCACAGTAGAGATCAGCTTCTTTTGTCCTCCCATGCAGCAGAGTTCAAGTATTTTCTCTTGGATTTGTGAAAAGCAAAGAAAGAGTTGTCTATATTTTGTTATCTACTTACTAAATAGTAGGTATTGCACTTATTTGACAAATAAAATCTTTATAGCATGTAAAACTGTAGCAAGTAAGAATCTTATGTTTCTTGTGTCTTAATGGAATTGTCTTGGTGGCTTTGTGCGTTAAGGATTCATAACTGATTTACTTGCATCATGTGCTTTGTTATTGCTCCTAACATATCTAAATCAGAGCTAATTACTCTGGTAAAAATCATTTGATATGAAGATGTCAAAACCTAAAATTAAAAGAAAATTTTTTACAGAAATCCACAGCATTCTGTCAGAGCCAGCCAGAAACTACAACTGATATCAGTGTATTCCAACCTTAAAAGAAATAAGTGTTAAATCCATTTGTGCGTCTTCTCATCTGTGAGTCTTTCTACGAGGAATAATAATAAACTAGAATTATTAAACAATTGTTCTAAAACACTAAAGTATCTATACACATTTAAATTTTTAAAAGAAAGATTTTAATATGGTCCAAAATGGTCTATTTTCTGTTTGGCAAACAATAATCAGAGAGAGAGAAAGAGGTTTTTCCTCCTTAGAATTGCTATTGAGACTACTGATGTGTGGCTGGGTCTGATTTCCCAGGTGACTGGGACAAAAAATATTTATTGTAAACAGAATAAATAATTTGTGCTGACACAAAAACAGACCTAGTAGCTTTCATTCCTGTTTTGATAAATATTCTTTTAGTATTTATCAGCCCACATCACATAATTGCTTCAGTGCTAAATAAATATAAATATTATTTACTTGTCATAAAAAAATGCATAAATGTGTCAGAAGGAAAAATGGCCCATATTGCAAGCAGATAAATGCAAGCCTAAAAACTAAGCAGCTACAGAAGCAAGAATTCTGCTGAATTTTAATAACTAATTCCTTAAATGAGGTAAAACTTAACTGTTCTCGTTCCCTCTGAGTAAAGACAAAATTTTTCTTTTACAAATTAAGGGTTCTAGTACTGCCTTGTCTTCTTTCATTCCTTGCTGTATCTCATCGTCTATCTCCCCTCTTTCCTTTTAGATGTTCCCGACTTCAGTTTGATCTTAATGAAGCTAAAATTCTTTTCTGTTTCCTCAGAGCAAGCAAGCAAACAAAAAATCCCACCCTGTATGGCCAATTCTTCTCCCTCATTGCACTGCTGAAAACCTCACCTTCTTCTGTTGCTCAGGATCCTACTGCACAGCTCACCTTGTTCCTGACAAAAACATACAGACTATGCAAAGTTCTGCTTGCCTCGGGCATTTATTTGGATGTGGGTATATCTGAGCTTCTGTTACAGAGCAGCTCTCACGTGGAGCTCTGTACCCTGATACAAACACCTTGCTTTCATTGTATACCTTATATCCAGGAGCCCCCGTGTAAGAGATACACAGAGTTCTCCTTCTACCAGGGAGGTTTTAACGAATAGGTTTGTCAGTTTTTAACTGGTAAACTGATTTTACCAGTTTGGCTGCTGGCCTAGATCTCTTTTAACAGCTAAGAACAGATTTCTTCTTACAGCTGCTAAGAACAGATTGCACCTCAGCCTGTCCTCTGCATGGTCTGACCTTGAGATGCTTATACCATTTTTGCTTTTACTGACTTATACTGATAGCATTTGTATCAGAAATCTGGGAGGATAAGATTTTCAATTAACACTCTTGAGCCATACTCGTGAAAAATAGAGGAAGGCACAGAAAGTCATCTTACTTGAGATTCTTCAAAACATGCTCACAACTGGAAGACAGTTAAAAATAAATATGTCTCCTGCTGAAGTTGAGGAGGCATGATCAGAAAATTAGGAAAAAGGAGAAGATCTTAACAGACGTACATTTTTTTTTAATGACTGGATCTTTGCTATATTTTCTATTGTATAATAGGAAATTTTCTGTGTGTGAGTGTATTACACACATGTATGTATCTTAGAATAATAATCTTTATGTACACTAATTTTATAATGGAGTCCTATGGGGCACTCGAAGTCTTGCAGAACATGATGTAAGTGAAGAAAAAGGCCATGCCTGGTTTTTTGGGACTTGTACTCAGGTCTTGAGAGGCCTGTATGTTATTAGTATAATCTGTAGTTTAACGTCTTTTAAGGACAGGTAATCTGTATGTGGATGGATGTTATGCTATATGGGCTTCTTGGTCATGGGCTAAACTCAGCCAGCTCACCTGACCAGGCAGCTTCCACTTGTGCATGAAGTTGCAGCAAAAAGTTCTCATATGAACACCTTTTTGAATAGAGTTGTGGGGTTTTTTTTAAAAATTGTATATAATAACTTGAATGAACAAAAATCTCTCTTCATAGACAGAATCTGTGCCTCACACCTTGAAAAAATCCCTCTGGACTCCACCTGATGCTGCATGAATGTTGTCTCCACCATGTGAAGACAAAATTTTTACTATCTGTATTCCCCTTATTCTGTCTTTTTACACCAGCTACTTTATTAAGCCATTTGTTTCCAGACCTTTCTCACAGAGACTGGGAAAGAAGGTTGCACTGCCTCTCCCTCAACCCACTCCCTGCCCACACTCCAGTGCAGTAAATGTGGTCAGGAAAATATTACTGTTCTATGTCTACAGGAAAATCCAAATGTCCTGGAACTGCAATTGTATCAGTCAGGGGTTCCTTCCTGAGCATGAGTCGTTTCAAACCTAATAGTGACCCCAAAGTGACTACAAACATAAACTTAAAGAAAGCACCTTTAAACCAACTCTTCTTCCCCTTCTCTCACAAGTAAAAAATTTGGTGTGGTAAGGCAAGGATTAAATAATATTATTTAGGAGTTTTATTTGAGTTTAAAACAGAGAACTCTTATCAGAGTGTTCGGTGGGACTTCACTTTCTCAGAATAATCTAGTGCGTCTGTCTTAAAATATGACACCAATGTGGGAAAGCCAAGAGGTTCTTCATTGTTTTACTCTTACTCATAAATTTACAAACCATAACTCTACCTCTTCATATTTGTGTGAGTTTATATAGATCTGACATCTACTGTAGACAGATCTACTGTAGACCTGTTCTGCACAGTTTAAAAATAAATTTAAACAACACAGAATCTAGAAGAAAAATGAAGGAAAATTCTCCATATTCCATATCACGTGTCTCTACACAGCTGGTGTTGCCATGTCCAAGAAATGAGACTATCAGTTCTGGATGTGGAATGAAAATGGGGAAGAAAAGTAGTCTAGAGGGCATATATTTCACTGCCGTGGTTTTATGACTATGGCCTTGGAATAGTGCTTTAAGGGAGTTGGTGTCTCAGACCAGCCTACTTACACAAGACAGAGATGAAGGCAGTATTATAGAAGGAATTATGCAAGAAAATGTGAAATTTTAAATTGTTTCCTTCATGCTTAATTATACAGTAGTAGAAAAAATATAGGTTTTTCTAAAAACTCCTAAAACAATGAAAACAAACAAAACCAGAAAGAATATTTGTTTGTTAGTTTGAGGAAGAGGAAACTGCTGTCAGAAATTATATGCTGCAATTTCAAATCTTGTAGACAAGCTGAATTGCCCATGATTTTGGTAAAAATGTTGATGGGCAAATTAGTTATTTGTTTCCCTTAATAATTCTTGTGAAATGTCCTCATATGTGACTTCCCTTTTCCTCCCTACACAAAAAAACCCCAAACCAAACCAAACCAAACCAAAAAACCCAAACAAACAAAACCCCTTCCCCCCAAAAAAGAACACACACACAACCTAAAACCAAAAAAGCCAACATCTATATATTTGCTATTCAGGTATTCTGTTTTATGGCTTTTCAACCCTGTTTGATTAAATAGTATGGGCTCTAAATGCTTGATACCTTTTTCTTATATTTGTTTATCATTTTATATTATTCTCATTTGTCATCCATCTCTATTTTTCTTTGGATTATTATTTTTATCTTCAGAACTGTCTACTTCCATTGTTTGACTAGTTGATCCGTTATACTAAAACTGAGTAAAATTATTGCTCTGTTCCAGAGAGAGTATTAAGTGAGTTTTTAAAATAGAGAATGGGAAGGATGTAAGGAAAAGCTACACAATCTTTCCTTTCAAGGTTAAGTGTTCCAACTTCTTGGTATGAAATGATAAGTAAACTTGGTCTTTTCAGTGTACTGCCTATTCAAGTAATCTTTTTGATCACTGTATGTGACTGCACATGATGACTCTTCACCATAATGGAATTTTACCCTTCAAATATTTAATGGAAAGTTCTTTTTTAGGTTCCTCACCTAAATTGTCAGAGAAATCTATTTTGCATAAATATAGTCATGGTTGCAAATTGAGAAAATTGAATCTAACTGATTCTTCCCATTGAGATTCATAAAATGGGTTACTCAAATTTATATGGGAGAAAAAAAGGAAAACAAGAGCCGTTTTGTTCTGATGTCCTTGTGGCAAAATCTAGATCAAGAACAATGCAGAAAAGACTATGTGTCCCTTGGATTAATTTGAAATTTTAAATCCTTAAGTTTTCAAACACATTTTTTTTTGTTTGTTTGCTTTCTAGTAGAGAAAAACAGATCTGTAAATATTTATGGAGAAATCCTTCTCACTTAATTTTACATCAAACACTTCTAGACCTAAGGCAGATTTTGGCCATCTCATCTAGTTCACAGACAGAGGTCAACACTTCTTGCTTTGTTCCATTACATACATTTTAGAGCTGTACCTTAGTATAAATTTAACTCAACCATAGACAGGTTGAGGGAAGTCCATTCATCCCTCACTCATTAAAAATGTCTCTCTTATTTCAATTGCTTACTTTCTTTTTTTCCCTTAATTCATTGGTGTGCTGACAATTACTTTTGGATAATATTGTTTCCGGGGTTTTAGAGTAATTAAAATGTCACTTAGCCACATACTATATAGTTTTAAAGTATATTATTACATTTTTACAGCTACTATTCATCCAGCCAAAAAAGTCGAGGAAGAATGTCTTCTGAGATTACTGATATTACTGCCTGTTTAATGATCAGGACAAACTTATCTGTTCGTTTATGTCATGAAAACTTGTAAATGTCTCAAATAGTCTCTTTCCATGCAGCCTTCTAAAAATATAGTCAATTCCAATTTTCCCTATTTTCTGTAAAATCACTGCTTTTTCCACAATCATATCCTGGGCTCTCTGGAATTTTATTACTCTGCCTTTCTTCAGTTCTCTTTTTTATCTTCATATCAATTATTTACTGTCTCCTTTCATTCTGCAAGTACTCCCTAGATGAGCTCAATTGTTTATATGGATTTAAACTCCACTTCTAACCAAATTTATCTTAAATTTATCAATCTTTCATATTCCCCATGTCCAGTCTCATATTTTATTGGTCTTCAGTATCTCTTAGTCCCAGAAAGCCAACAAGGTGAAAGCAGATCTAATTTTCTTCCTGAAACTTATTGACTACCTTTGTTCTTTGCTGTGATGTTTAATCCTTCTTGTCTTTGAAATACAAAACAATCAAGATATTGTCTTGTTTTTTCCTTTCCTCACTACAGATAGTAAGCAAACCTATTGCATCCTAAAACTTGCTTCTTCTTTTTCCCCTGCCAACACACTGTAGATCTATGCACTTTAGTTTTGATGCTGTAGATGCTTACTCCAGCAACATTAATGGTCTTACAAAGTCTACCATTAATGATGTTAATGACGATCTTCTTTTGTCCACAATTTTAAATGTGGGTTGATTTTTTTTTAAGTTGTAGCACTGTTTTTCCTGATTTTTTAATGACTCCTCTTTAATATTCTTGCAAGCTCTTGAATGCAAACATAATACATGGTATGATAGTTTTCTTTTCAATTTTGTTTTCCTCTCATACTTCTTATCTTCTCCTCGGATATCAAAAACATGAATCATACTTCTTTCTGTAAATAGCTGCCAAAAGAATTAATTTCTCAGGTACTACAAAAGATTATATTGCTCTATGAAGCTCAAAAGCCATTCCACGTGTTCCTGGAATTGCTTTTCAAATTTTCATGTCTTCAGTAACTTTCCTTTAATTTTTAAATCTTTTTGAATAACATGGTCTCACTTATGAGATAAACATGAATATTAGTACAAGCACATATACATGTGCACCACCAGGATTTGTCAGAAAAATCAGATGAACTGGTCTTTACAATGCGCTCTTTTTTAATGCATGACTGATTATATTATTGCTACTTTCTTCTGTAGTTCTCACTTGTGACATCCCAATGTATTGAAATTTTATTAAATTAGAATAGTCTCTGTGAGTAGGCTGTGGTTTTGCTTAATGTATTAACATTTTGTGGAAACCAGTATTTTGTTTACCTTTATAATCTGTCTTACTTCTGTAATTCAAATAGCTACTCCTGGGAAGGACAGGGTTTTTTGATGAATATAGTAGACATGCTTTATTGCTGCTTGGTGTGTTTAACTGGAATGCCAGTGGATAACAGTGGTTGTGAAAAAGGACACAGTGACAAAGAGATTAATCCAGAGTAGCTGTGAGATGAAGCATAAGGGAAACCTCATCCCCCTAATCTTATGCATGAAAGCACTGGACGGATGGATCCTCCTGGCTGGAGAGAGTGAAATTTTGGGCATCCCCAATAGTTGTAAATACAAAATCCTTGGCCATCAATTTGCATTATAACCATCTGCTTGGGTGGCATTATTCCTGCTCACAAGGTATGTGACAGCTAACTAGGGAGCAAATGCCACTTCAGCTACTTGGCAGCCTTCAAATCCACAGGAACCTTTTTCTATTGGAAAGAGTATTCCTTTAACCTCCAGACTTCATCACATCAGTCACATCTGCTCATGCCAGCATGCCAGAAATTCAATATGAAAGAACTCGTTAACACTTTTGTAACCCAAAGGGGGCACATGCAGGATGTCAAAATGTATAATAGGTTACATTAAGTAAATACTTACAGTACCTTTACAAAAAAAGGTAATAAAGGATGCCAGAAGAACAAAATGGAGACTGGTTCATAAACTATTAAAATGGGAGTTGATTTATGCTTATTTTTTCACATAGAAGCAAGAACAGAAAATTAAGAATACTGACTGTGTACACTTGTCTTCGTAGAATTAAAAATCACGATCATAAAAATATTTATTCTGAATGGATTTTGGTCTGAGGGAATTTCTTATTTTCTGATATTATTGTAGTATTGTTTCAAAAATATTTTAGATTGTTTTCTTAAGTATAATAAGGAAAGCCATTTTAAAGCCTTAAAAACCTACGTAGAGTAGAAAGAATCACCTAGAACAACGTTTTTCACTTGAGTAATGAAGCACTCAAATTTTAGAAAGGGCTTATCTTCTAATTTAGAGGAGCTTGATCGTCTGAAGAAACAAACCCTCAACTGAATATTGCAGCAAGTAGGTATCTTTTTATATTTATTGAAGTCCTAAGATATGATGTAAGGTTGGAAGACTGAGGAGTCTTTTTAATGTGAGGTCTATGCAAAGCAAAGGGTTGTCTTCGAAACAGAATTCATTTGCCACAATGGAAAGTGTATTCAAAAACTAAATTGGGGGGAACTAAATAAAAAATTGCTGGAGAATTTTTGAGAAAAAAGGAAAACTATATAGGGAAGAAAATAATTTTATATTACTTAAAATAATTGATTATTTAATTAGTAAGAATTAATGTTTGTGTAAAAAACTAATTTTTTCATTTTGTCATTTGTCAGAAGGATCAGGCTCCAAATTTAATCAAACTGTTTTCCTTATAGAAAGTTTTCTTTAATCTTTTATATATTGTTGGAATTTCGGTACCAAAGATGATATAAAATGGTCTCCTCTCTATCTTTGAAAAGATTTTTCTGTACAAAGAGTTCATATTGTAGAGCAAACTTTCTAGTATAAGTTCATTCAGAAGCCATCTAGTATTTCTTTGCTTGGTTAGCTTTATTCTTTTATATGTGTCTCTAAATTAATAGACTAACATCTTGGCAATAAAAAATACAGTGTATTAATACAAAACATGTATTAATTTATAATGCATGTTTATTGCCATATTATGAATACTCAGACACCCAGCATCTGTGGAACTTATCTCTTTGGATTTCAGCATTTTTATTTTTAAATTTAAGATTTTGTTAATAACTGATGATTAATTCTTTGGGACCCAGGAGAAAAATGCATGATTTGCACACGTTGTTTTTTTTTTTTTTTTCTTCTCACAGGTGCTTTTACACATTTGACATGAAAATGGTTCTTCCTATGCTAGGTCGAGACCCTGCACTGCTGGGATAGGAGCTCTGACAGTCTGGAAGTAGGAATTTGATTGCAGCTGTGCAGTGGAGGATGGGTTGTTACAATCTAGAAGTGACCTGTGCTAAAGCAACTCAGGTTCCCTAATCTGCCTAGAAGGCGTTGGTCCTCATTTTCACACTGAACTCTGATGACAACCCATTTTGCTGGCACAGAAAAGGATGTTTGGAGGAAACTTTAATCTTAGAAGAGGTCAGAAACAATCAATGAATATTTGCAACTAAAAAAAAAGGCAGTTTTTATATGGTCCATCCAATGTTGCATTGAATTGTTTTTGGCACTTAGCCTCACCAATCTTTCTTATTCATTATGCATAATAAACTAAATGTTCAATTTCTCACCCTGTTCTAACTTAACCTCCAATTTATTAAGTTAGAAGTAAAATGCTGATGCTTTCCTGTCTCTGAAATCTTTCGGTACCTTGCTTAGTAAATCAATATTAACCTAACCTAGACCTTCAAATATTATGTAGCTCCACCTGGAAAAGTAAGATGATACAGGTAAGGGGAGAAACAAGAGAGTATTTCCATTTTTTACTGCTTTTTGAAATATTCAGTTTCCTAAAATAATAGAAAGCTTGGAGTTAGACTAGCTTAACACTTTGATTTTCCTCACTTTTTACTGAGGCCATTGATAGAAATTGAATTCAAGCAATATTAAGTTAAGGACTTTGCTTTGGTGCATATGGAAATGTGAAAATAATTGTTCGTGTTGTTTGTTGCCAGAATGTGCTACGCAAGTTGCAGACCAACAGTTCACTTTCTAATGTTAAATAATTGAACAATTGTTATGTAACTTTTTTTGATTTTGGTTTGGGTTTGGGTTTTGTGGGTTTTGGTTGGTTTCTTGGTTGGTTGGTTTTGGTTTTGTTGTTTATAAAAAATAAGCCTGGTATCTTATTATAGTAGTGTCTGTTCTAGTCTTTATCTTGGAAATAAAAGCATTATTAAACACCACTGATACAATTTTCAGTGGGTTTATTATGAGAAAAGGACATACACAAAAAAAGCAAATGCAACAACCCTGCATCAAACTTATTGGATCTCAGTGTACAACATCCCTTTGAGCCAGAACCTCTGTTTTTTTGTAATTGTTAAACCCTTTTAAAATATAAGAATATCCTTACAAGAATCTATGTATGAAGGAAAAACCTCTCACTCTTGTAAAACAATTTCCAGGTTTTACAGAACAAAAGGGAAGCATTTCATAGGAGATGATGGTGTTCGTTAGGCTTTAATAACACTTTCAATAGCTCCAACAACTGTGAGAAGTCTATAAATGCCTTTCTTGCTCTTACTTTCTTCCCCCCTCTCTGTCCCCTATATTTAAGGATTGTAAAGCATAAATTAAAATACATTTGTGTCACAGCTAAGCAGAAGCAAACAAACTGCAGCTGATTCTGGTAACTGCCAATATATTGGTACTATAAAGGTTTTGGTGTAAAACTGGGTTCATTGGTACTTGAATGGAGGAAGGGCCTCAATTACACTCAGAAACAATGAAAGCAACTCAGTGTCCTTTGAAAATACAACCCGAAGTTTTGCCTGGAGTTTTTGTGGATAATACAGTTTCTATGAGACTGAAGGGCTGTTTTTTGTTGTGTTGTTTGTTTTTTTTTAAACAGTTTACATCTTTTACATATGTAAAGTGTTGGTTCATGTGAAGGAAAAAGATTGCAAAATCACCACAGAATTTCTTTTTAACTTCTAAAATCAAATAGAATTCTAGAAATAATTCTCTTTCACGAGAAACAATGACCTACATCTACTGAAGAGAGCTGATCTTAGGGACCTATATTTACCATAGGGTTATTTTTCAGTGTTAAATCAAACCTTTATTATAGAACATATTGGGTTTTCAACAAAGGAAAGAAATTCTCTGTCATAAGAAGAAAAATTAATTATAAACCACCTATAAATGGAAAAGGTTTTTTTAAGTAAATGTCTTAAATTATCCTAGGTAGTCCAGTGTTTCAGAAATTATGCAGATGCTTTCACATCTATTTTGTTACAGAGTGCCATAGAATGTTTATAAATTGCCCCCTGTGGCAAGACAGTTGAGGTCAAAGCAAACTGAAGCATTATATATAGGACACAATATATTCAAAGAATTCAGAATCATTAGTCAGTGTCCAAAAATGGAACTTAGTTATGCTCTGTTAAAATCCTAAATAAAATATCCATTGCTGAGTCCTATAAATGTATGCCAAAAATATTCTCTGTGAGGGCACTGCAGAAACTCCTTGGTGGATTTCTGCTTGACTCAAGCTGCAGTAACAAGATTCATCTAACACAGGCTTCTGGTCATACATTACCTTTAAAATGAATTTCAGGACTTCACTGCTGACCTCACTGTGATGCTTGAGAAAGTTGTTGTGCATAAATTAAATGGAGGCCCTTCATGAGACCAATCTTCAACATGCTGCTCACAATTGCAACAGAAGAAAATTGACATCAGAATATAAAGCTGCGCAGCTTCTGAGTAAATGTTCTCTGGAAATTATCTATGAAGTACCTCTTGTAAGGTACCAAAATAGTGTCCCGTATTTCTAAGCATCCAGAACTATTAATCTAATCTCTTATATCAATTTGCCCAGCATACAGGGAATGAATCTACATACTTGTCTTTTTTTGCTCAGCTATAAATGAAACAAAAATTAATGCAATGATTTTAAATTTAAAGCAGTCAGCAAATGCTTATTTCCCAAAATTTTGGATTTGTATTTATATCTTCCAAAGAATATAAGTTGATAAATAATTACTACTGTACATATATTTAAGCGATGGAATTATTTTTCTGTTGTAATTTGGTTTTTGTAAGTAATTTCCTATATATTTACTTAATTTTCCCACTAATTGCATTATAATTGAAATTAATTTTATAGATGAAGTTTCTATTTTATTGTTGTTGTTTACAAGTGAAAAAAAATCCCAGTGAAAGGAAGTTATAGAGAAGGAAAGATTCCATTCTTTTAGCACTTGTGATAGTGGCAATGTATGATATTACAGATGAAAGGAACTGAAGAAACTGAAGAAGCAGAGACTGTAGGAAATTCCAGTCCTCTGCTAAAAGCAAGAGTTGGAAAATTGTCATATGATGAGTGACTGGATAAAATCCCTTGACTGAGAGTAAAGCTGGCAACTGACTGGGAGAGTCACTGTGTTGAAACAGTGATGGCAACTCATGCAGTTTGGGTCTGATCCTGCCCTTGCACTGCCCTTTTGTGATGCATTCAAGCGGTTCTGTAGCCAGCCATTCCTGATAACTCTTACCTATCCTTCACAAAGACAGAGCTATACACTGAATACTTTTCTAGGAACTGTTTCACTATAGACAACTCCTTGAGTTTTGGTAAGAAAATTATTCTCTGGGCAGCAATATCTCTATATACATTTTGCTTATTCTGACAAGAACTTCTCTATGAAAAGAGTTGTATTTGAACTAACAACAATTTTAAAGTTCTTTTTTTAAACAGGAACCTTAGAAAAGAATACAAGTAGGAATAACTAAGTGTTATTTAAGCTTAGATGATTGCTGCAACTCAGTGCAAGAATTACCTACAGTTATCCTCAGAAAAAGAATTACACAAATTATATATTTTATATGAACTTTCAATAAGGAAACTCAGAAAGAAGGTTAGCAGTAAATTACCCATATAAGTGAGTTCTCAAATAGACATAATTTTGTCTGCCAAGCATTCTTGCTCATAGTTCCCAGCCCTGTGAGACCCAAAAATATTTTTCCATTTTTTTAGTCTTTTATTAGTCTTTTACTTTTCTTATTAACTTTTGCAGAATTCGCCAGAGTTTTTTAAAATCTGACAATGGGCTTCCACCCAAATTCATATAGCAATGGTATAAGAAATAACTTGTACTTGAAATTAAATGGCTTAAGTTTTGAGGCAACCTGGAGCCACCCCCAGTTTTGATCTGAAAAAACAAGCACAAATAACCATAAGGAACAGAAATACTCCCTGGTTGATTTATAAGTAATTTACTTAACGTCTTACCTTCAAATAAAGCAATCTGTTTCAGTTCATATTTTTTTTTTTTTTAACTACAATACCTACTAGAATAAATTGCTCAGACTTCAGTTAAGCATATTCTGCAAGTGACCTCACAGGAAACAATCCTATGTTCAGTAACAACTCCTTGATGGAACTCCTCTACCATCACGGAGACCATAAGCAGCCATGCAGGGTGTGGAAACAAGCATTTCAGGTCTCCAGTGCAGAATCAATCCTTTAGACAATTTTATTTATGTGGTTTAGGATAATAATTTCAGTGTGATAAGAAAAATACATGTGTAAAATATATTAATTGGTAAATTATTCTGTGTTACTGTTTGTCCAGGGTACTCTGGTTGTTCCCACAGAAAACTGCAAATGGGTATGGACAGAAATACTCATCTAAGTGATTCAGTTTTCCTAATTTTTAGTCTCTTTTCTCTGGTTGAGAAGCTTGGGAAGGCTGCAGCAGCTGTAACAATTGAGCCAAAAATTCAACTAGAGACAGTCTTGACTGAGGCTACCTGAGGTTTATTAATTTTTTTTTGTAGCTTTATTTATTTACTAGAGCTACAGTGGAGAGAACAAGTTGTTATTGTTAGAAGAATAAACCAAACTCTTTTTTTTGTTCTTTTTTTTTTTTTGTTCCCCCCTTGTTATCATTTCCGTAATATGAGGAAACTGAAAAGGATTAAAAATAAAATCAAAAAACAATACCACAGCCAAAACCTATCCCCTTATACCTCTTTGTTTCCCAGAAGAAAGATACTTCCACAGGAAATATGTTCAGCAGGAACAAAAATCCCTTTGAGCAAAGTGAAAATAAAGAGGCAAAGAAAGTGTTCCAGAATAATGTGAAAAAGGAACCCAAGGGAAAATACTCCTCATGGCAAGGTTAGCTGGTCTTTGGAGTTGCCTCTAATGTGAAACATCATTAAAGTAGTATATGTGAAGACTGATCTGGTAGAGATGAATGGGCTGCAAGATCTGATGCATAATTTCAACTCTGCATAAAAAAATAGTAATATTGTAATTGTAAGTACACATATCAATAATTTTTTAGAATTTTTAAATGAGAAACATATTCTAAAATTTATTAGAAAATTATATCAGAACGAGGGAAATACAGGAAATCATAGAGATTATATAGAGTTCTCTGCTGTGTTTTTAAACTAAAGATCCTGGTTTAGCACCTGTGTCATAACAAACAAGTCTTTCAAACTCCCTTTCTGTGCCTTGCAATAGCTTAATGAAAAGTGAAAATAAATGGAAAGTCATGGGTGGGCTTAATAAGCAGAATAATTTCTTTATTATTGTATTAAGGTACTTCCCATTTCCCTGCAGAGCTGCCTCCAGCTCTGGGGTTCCCAGCGTAGGAAAGGCATGGACCTGTTGGAGTGAGTCCGGGGGAGGGTCATGAAGGTGATCGGAGGGATGGAGCACCTCTGCTATGAGGAAAGGCTGAGAGAACTGGGATGGTTCAGCCTGGAAAAGAGAAGGCTCCAGGGAGCTCTCACTGTGGGCTTCCAGTACCTGCAGAGGGTCTATAAGAAAGATGGGGACAAACTTTTTAACAGGGCCTGTTGCGGTAGGACAAGGGGTGACAGTTTAAACTGAAGGAGGGTTGATTTAGATTAGGCGTAAGGACAAAATTGTTTACAATGAGGGTAGTGAAACACTTGGAACCAGTTACCCAGAGAGGTGGTAGATGCCCCATCCCTGGGAACACTCAAGGTCAGATGGGACAGGAACCCTGAGTCTGATGGAGTTCCTGCTCACTGCAGAGCAGTTGACCTAGAAGGCCTTTAAAAGGTCCCTTCCAACTCAAACTATTCTACAATTCTGTGTTCAAAACCAATACATAAGTTAATTGATGAGCTGACTAAATTTTACTTTTTTGTTTATTTATTTTCAATTCCAGCTCTTTGGTACTCTTTTAGCAGTGCTTTGTTTGTAGGACTTAGATTTTAGTGTATCCTCCAGATATACAGACCATGTTTCATTATAAAGGGAACCAAGCCAAAAGCAGAAATTTGACTTTCCACAGCACTGTAAATCAGATACAGGTGTCTGTGTGACTTTTTAAAATAAGCACAGAAAGAGTCATAATGCATAAACATTTCCAATTTGCATCCCCCACATTCGAGAACCTTCCATCAAGACTGTATATAGAATTAAGATCACCAAGATCATGATTGCAGCTCTTATGTCTAAAACAATTAAAATCCTCTCTCATATGTCACATCACACCCCACATGCATGTCTTGCCTATGGATTGATACAGAACCTAAAATTAGAAAATCTACTTCATTTCACCACTGGAACTTTCAGTTAAAAAAAAGTTTATGCATGTCTAGTAAGATGTTTTGTGTTGAGAATGAAGAATGTGTGAACACTGAAGATGCTATAACTCTAAAAGTCTTTTCTTGATTTTCTTTTTAAAAGGTAAGTGATGTGATTGGTGAACATAATGTGCCTCAGCACATCTGGGTTTGTTTGGATTCTTTTGTATATTGTAATGAAGATTTATTTTATAATTACTTATTGTTTTCAAAGAATTTTTTCTTTTATTCTTAGATCTGAGTTGTATTTCCTTGGCATTACAACCTAAAGGATTATTTCTTAAAATTATGGAAAGGTAAAATCTTCCAGCGTAGTGTCAGGTATCATGTCAGAATTTCATAGACAAGTACATTTTTGTATGTATAATGAATAATCCAGACTTCTGGCTGGGTTTTAAGGTAGTCAGTACATGAATTCAAGGGGATTCTGCATTATTTCCTTGACATTGAAGGACAAATGATTTTATTTAATATTAATGGATGCAACAGTTTTAATGTTCACTGATAAGACTAAAAGGTTAATGCAGTGACATGCCAAAGAAAGGCACAGTGTAAACTATGAAAAATATTTCTGCAACGTGAGCTGACTCCTGTCATAAAGCCATATATCAGAAAGGAGATGTTTGTTTCTGCACCAGATTAGCATGGATCCATATTCTACATAAACTAATTGATATATTTCAGTTTAATTGACATACAGACAGCAGAGATAAAGATTGTCTTTCTGGAAATGGTAGGTAGTCTCATATCAAATGACCTTCAGCCTCAGACAGAGGTGCTGCAAATATGATGTGAATTTATTATGGTCTTCAGCATTTATTCAAAGAGACACAGTGAACAACAAAGTCAAAAGAAATAAGGCTATCCATCATCCCTACACAGGTAAAGGAAAAAACTCCCAAACTAGTTCGGTTACTTGTGCTTCATTACTGCTTTGGTTTACAAATTCATACAATGAATCATATTTAAATAACCACATTATTTTGAAACAATAAACATTGTCCATAGTAATCATAATCCAGTGTCCGTTTTTAAAGTCTTATTAGAATTAGGAAACTGCTGCTAAAATCTGAGAAAAAAAGACCCTCCCTCCAAAAAACAATCCCTATTCATAAACCCCATATGTACACTTCACTTTGGAAACTATTTCCCATATATATACTTGTTTGCTTGGTTGTTTTTTTAATTCAATAATTTTGCACATGATTTTTGTCCCTGAATCCTGCAAATGCTCGAACTCAGCTTCACACAAGCTGGGCCATGGACTTAAGTTGAATTTCCTGAGGGATTGTGTGCCATCCAAGAAACCAGCATGAAAGCAAAGTGAATAAATAAAGTTTGTTTCTTCCCAACCATAAAAATTGATTCATGTTTACCATTTTCTGTTCTCATTATAAGCTTTGTCATGGAAACAAGTCATGGAATTGGAATGTAGGTTTTACTGATGTAGCTTTCAGTGTGGAACCATAAAACATCACCTTCTTATATCTTCTGTAGAGCTCATTCTCAGTTTTTCTCAGCTGGGTCTGCTTATCTCAAAGCTGTTGAGCTTTGTGTGACTGTCACCCATATTTTTTTTTTTTTTCAGACTAGCTAGGCATCTGTTGGCTCACTTGCTTATTGCTACTTCATAAGCAGAACACAAAAAGAGTTTAAAAAAAAGAAAAGAAAGTGAAAGAACTGATTGCCTATATGTGTGTTCTCATTTTAATGGACTACCGAACTAAGAGAAAGTACACTGTAGCATCACTTCTTATCTGAAAGTGATGACAGCAACTTATCAATGCTTACCAGTCAACCACCTCCAGAGAAGCCTAATTCTATAAACAATATGAGTTAGCTTGGCAGACTCATTCTAAAATTTGAAAGACTAATTTCTGTAGGCATCTTCAGTTAGTATTTCAGTCATTTGCATCATTTTAAAAGGGTGTTGTTGAATGTCTATGCAACAACATATGGATTTTTGTGTAGTGACAGATGACTTTATCATGCTTTTAAGTAGTTCTCATGTGTAATCTCCTTAGCAGCCATGGAGCCACATGTTTGCCTAATTGCCTCCAAGCATTAGGGATAGCAGAGGTTTTGCCTCCAACGGATTAAACAAATTCTCAGCAGAGCTCTATAGATGATAAAGCATTTAAAGATAAATGCAAATACAGGATCATTAAGGAGCTAAACATGGATCTGTCTGTAATATAGAAGAACTGTAAGAAATTGATATTGCATATGTTAATAAAATTTTAGTTTAGACTCTTTATACAGAAGAAGTCAGATATCTACCAGAATATTCTCTCTAACTTGAGGACGACAACATGAAGACGTGCTAATTTTATTTTATATTTTTTAAGCAGAACATTTACTTCATGATTGTTCCTATATTTTTCTTTCTTTTCAAGAGTTTAATTTTAAAAATATGGCAAGTATATCTTGAAGAGCTCACAGGAAATAATCTCAGTTCTCTTCAACTCCAAAGCAGTACAAGTTGTCCTCAGACCTTTCATGGCGGTGCATTTCTTTTAGTGCTCCTCTTTAATATTTTCATTTAAAGCATTAGTTGGTTTGATTAATTGTTTTTGAGAAGCAGAACTAGATCCCTGAACACTGACTGACTGACTGGCTTTTCCTGGTCAGGTAAATTGGGGCACAATTTGAAGTAGTCATGCTGCATCCAGGGGAACTGAGCTTGTCCTTGTGTACTGCAATGGACTATAGCAGTTATTGCATTTATTTCCCACAGGTAATTTTCTAATAATTTTCTTATTTAACACACTGTTCTTCCTTGAAGTACATTGGTTTTTATCTTGTTATGCTTCTCTCCCCTTATTAAAGGTTGTGTTTGTACTATTTCATACTCATTCTCACTCACTGCATTCCACATTCTCTTTCCTAGTAGAGAGACTTTAGTTTTGAAGCACTTTTACAGTTTTTCATCACTTTTTACATTATAAATGTTATCAACAAAATATAAGGAATGTCTGGCTCCTCCTGTGTTCCCATTCTTGTTGAAAACTGGCAGTTAAAATCTTCCTTATTCCCCAAATTCTCTGTTTTAAATGATTCTATTTCTCACAACGACCAAATCTTGATTTCATTTCTATCACAGATCACAGTAGTGTAGCAAGTAGTCAGTTTTCCAACAGTCTCCTTACATATTTTGACCACAAAAATTTATGCATCTTTGATTTTTAATGAAACTCTCTTTTTCACTTTCTGTCTTTCATCAAAAAGTGCTGTCCTTTAAAACTGATAATCTAGTTATGCCTTTATCAAAGTAATCTGTTGGACAAGTCAAGTAGCAGTTTTGATGGCAAATTTACACTTCCATCTCCTGGTTTGCTTTATGTTAGTGTATGATCCCAAATTTGTTTTGTATTACCACACAGATACATAAAATTCCACGGGGTAGGTCTTATTACCTCTTAGAAAGAAATTCAACTTCCACAAGTAAAACAGAGGGAAAAGGTGATGTTGTAAAGGGAAGAGACACCTACAAGGAGCATAAATGTATTTATTTAGGAGATCAAGATGCCTAACTTGGTTAGTGATATATAGGAAACTGTATTTTGCATAAGGCAGTCTGAAAAAAAAATGTAAAAGCAGGAGCGAAAGACAGGACAGTAATCCAAGTCTTATTTAGTTAAACAAATACAAAACCTCATTAAGAAAACTTTTGTGTTTGTTTTGTTTTATATTAGCTTGCTTAGATAAATTTTACTGTGGTTTCTCCAGTCTGTGGTTTTGAATATACTGTTTAGCTGAAACTGGTGCAAATTTGAGCAGAGAACTTAGAAAAATGTAACTTTTTTCAGCTGTCTTTATTAATCAACTACATGCCTGCAAGTTTGCGAAGAGAGCTTTTCCAGCATAACTCCATGAGAAGTTAAAGGAATGATATTGATTTGCAACTGCAAAGGACATAATTCATCAGTTTTGCTACAGTGTCTAGAAATAAAAATAAAAACATTCTTACTGTAAAATCACATACAATATTTTTTTCGAAACCAGGAAATGTGAAACTCAGCAGAATAAGAAAAATATGTTTACTGTTATTATTAACCACAATATATTGGGATTATAATTTGCTTTAAAAAACACAGTTTGACAAAAGGAACATTCAGGAATTGAATGCAACTGAAAATGTGAAATATGGTCAGACAGGAAAGTAAGGACTTTGTATCTCATGCATCATCAGGATACAGTAAACTGATGTTTTATAGCATGTACATTTGCATAGGTCTGAATTTGAATGTGCAGAGAGTTTTTCTCATGCCATTTAGAGTCTTGATTTTAGCAGTACAGTAGATTAAACCAACACTAGTGGAAAAATTATAGCTGTTATAAAGCTTCTGAGCAAACGCCCAGCTTTATGTTCTCTAGGCACTCAAAAAAATTGCATCCAATAACACTCTTAAAGAAGAAAATGTGTTTATACATGTGAAAGCATCGGGCATTTCTGTGGGTTTTTTTTATAAAAGTAATTTAATTTTAAAGTAATGAACTTATAGTTTACCTCTTTGTGTGTGTGTTTAAAGAAATGATAATTTCTGTGAGACAAAAAAATATTTCTTTCAGTTTTGGCATGTTGCATCATAGTGTTTTGGGTGATGTAATGCACCATTGATGCAGAACACAGACTGATGGCTATAATAATAAACAAATATCTTTAAGACCTGAAACACCTAAATACAGATTAACCCATGACCAAGCATCACAGAATCATAAAATGGTTTGGATTGGAAGAAACCTTAAAGATCATCTAGTTCCAACCCCTTGTCGTGGGCAGGGATACGTTCCACTAGACTAGCTTGCTCAATGCCTTATCCAACCTGACTTTGAGCACTTCCAGGTATGGGGCATCCACAACTCTGGGCAACCTGTTCCAGGGCCTCACCATCCTTGTAGGGAAGGATTTCTTCCTAATGTCTAGTCTCAACCTACTCTCTTTCAGTTTAAAGCCATTACCTCTTCTCCTGTCACTGCATGCCCTTGTAAAAAGTTTTTTCACTTAAAAAAACTAATAATAGAAAGTTTAGGTGTTTTTAATGTAGTTTTATGACAGGTTTCGTCTTTGTTCCAGTTCTTGTAGAATATAAAAGTAGAGAGAGTTCGTATTTAGAATTGTTATTGCTGCAAGTCATAGTTGTTTAACAGTTTCTTTGTGAGCTTTTTATGAACATGGCATGCTGGAGTCTAATGTCTCAAAAGAAATCACTCACAGGTTTAAAATAATGAAATAGCATCATAATTCAGTAATAAAATCTTTCAAAGGCAAAGCTAGCAGTATGGAAACCTTTAGTATCTTCTCCTAAAATCATTACCAAATCATATTTAAGGTGTCATGTGTGTTTCACTTGAGTTAATCCCAATCCATGAGTTTTCTCACTTCGGCCCTTGTGATCCTCTCCCCAGTTTTTTTGGCAGGGGGATAAGAGAGTGGCTGGTTGGGGCAGGGTATCTGCCTTACCTCTGCTTTCCTGCTCTGGAAATGGGCTGCTCTTCACAGTGGGTGCCCCTTCATAGCCCATTTCTGTTGTCTTTACCATTCTCAATTGAAAGTCACCTCTGAACTTTTCCATTAGGTCACAAAGTGACTTCTGTTTTTGAAAATATGGAGTTTGAATTAACTAAATTTATTACTAATTCTGCCTTGCTGAGATTTATTCTCTTATAATCAGATTTACATGCTCATTGCATCATTGCAAAAGGGTGGAGGTGACACCACTTCTATTATTAGTATCTCTGATGGTACAACATATATTTTCTCATTATTTTTTTACTCTCCTTACTCTCCATTCATTTCATTATGCAGCATCTGAGAAGAAAAGGTAATCAATCATATTTGATGTTTGGTACTCGGTGGTATGCAGTAGGACAATAGCAGCTTACGATGATGTTTCAGTTTAAGGCACTTTGGAGATCAATGTCTGCAGTGAAAAGAGTTGTGGGGAGGACTCCTTGGCAAAGACATTGTTTTTCTCATTCTTTTGTAGCCTACCTTGCAGTTTTATATCCTTAAATTGATAAAGGCCTTTCTGTAAAGCAGAACAGATTTTAAAAATCCATATTGAGGACCTGCTAATAACTCACACTTGGAAACAGAGGCTGATGTAGAACCCTGGTTTAAGAAAGACCTCAAAGTACCTTATCTAATGGCACTAATGAATAATTTCAAAATTATGTTGTTCTTGCTGGCAAAAGACATAATTTACCAACACCAACAAAGTAACTAAAAAGGAGAGGGCAGATAAAAAATTTGTATTTTCTAACTTATTTAATTATTCTTACTTTTTACTGTCATATTCTATACACTGAAGACAGTAACCATAGTACATCACAAAATGCCTGATGTTTCCTGACAGATGTAGCATTTTTCATGGTGGGGCCTCTTTATCTCCCTTTCAGAGTAAAAAGAGGTTTTATTGTATGAAAGCAATGTGTAAATTATGTTAAGAAGAAACTGAAAAGAAAAAGAAAGGTTGTTTATGAGTGGCAATTTCATTCAGAAATGTTACCTTAATTTAGGACAATAATGTTTGGGGTATATAGAGGTGCGTAAAAAATTATATAATAATTTTTGGTTTTTAAAACACCACAATACCTTAATAATGTCTGGTCAATATCTTAAAAACATGCAAATTCTCTAAAAAAATCTTGTTGTTTATTCTTTATAAACAAAGAAAAATCTCATGGGAATGAGAAAAAATAATTATTTTGTGAATACCACTGTGGAAAATGATTAGTAGAAACCAGCAATATATTTTGGGACCAATGCCTTGTCATGTAGAAAATTAGCATTAAGTATTTGGTATTTGTTTGGTAGAAATATACTCCAAATAGAATATTCAATGGATTGTGTGTGGAGTATTGAGAGAACAGGGAGAGACTTACTGAGCAAACTTACAAAGTACAAAACTTCTGTAACTTTTCAACAATTTGAATACTGCTATTTTTTGCTTTAAACTTCTGAAGAGGTTAACTCTTGCCTCACAAAAATATTAGCAAAGTCAAAATGAGCATTACTGAAGCAGTGAAGATATTTAATGAATGACACTACCAGGAGTCTCCACTTATTTTGGCACCCTTCTGGTAGCAAGGGAGATTGTTCTTTTAGAGATGCTCTGTTCATGCTGACAATTAATTTAGACAAATAAAAGAAACCTTTGGTCAAATGGATACTGATATATGTATGGAAAATAAAGATAATTTTAACGTATTTTCTGGTAGTTTTCATCCTGTATTAACACTTCAGGGAAAATGTTACACAACATTAGCATTTGTATCAAGAATGGATAATTTTTGGTTGATAGTTGTTAGGTATATATGGACCTAAAGTTCCTCTCAGCTGATTGCTGTGGTACTGCTTGATATATAAAGCTTTTATAGAGCCAATTCCTGAAGATTTGTTCCATATATATATATATATATGTAATTGCAGCAGCTACACCTTTTGTTCTGCTGGTCAATATTCATATTGATTTATATGTGATTGTCTATGGAGAAAAAGTATTTGGCATATCCTATCGGACTAGGGAAGGACATCTTTAGGCTAAGGGACAGTTTGTCTGAAAAACTGGGAGCAGAGAGCTTCAATGCTTGAAAGACCAGTTCTAAAATAAAATGAGTATGCTTTGGGGACAGAGAGCAGAAGTTCATGGGTTTTCTCTATCTTTTGCAGTGGAGACTGCCAGCATAAGGTCTATCTTTTTAACTCTCAAGGGAAAATGTCAAACTCAAGTTTGACAGTAAGTAAAAATGTTAAGTATTAATTGATTTGTTTCTGATCATTGTATTTTTAAGGAAGTGTCAAATCCCTTGAGATTTGCTGTGTGCTGAAAGTTGGTATGTACTGTAACCAAGAGAATCAGGGTAAACATTGTGACTCATGATGTTCTCTTAGAAGAGGGGCTTCAGTAGAGTATTTGTAAGAGATGGAGATAATTCATAGAGATAACACTGGAAAGATAAAAGTACTGTTAACTATTCACATACTATACTTACATTTCATATTTCTGATACTACCAGCTTATAAACTAGGAGCCACATGGTTTATTTTCTTGGATGCATAATTTGACTTTTATCAATTAATTCCTTTGACAAAAATAGACATTAAGGTGCTTATTCAAACAGTGGATTTATTAAATTACTGAGCCTCATCCATCTTGGTTCTTCCTGTGAGTTATAACTGATGCTTCAAGTCAAGTTTTCTCTTCTGCTGTGACCTAAATAGCTTGCTGTAATTTCAGATTGCCTTTTTCAAGGCTATTGCAGTTGTATCTCTGTGCCCCTATAGACCACACTTCTATTTCCTCCCTTCCCTACTGAACATACTGACCTTCACATAATGTAGTTCAATAGAGATTAGAGTTTGCCTGGGGACTTTATTTTGCTATTACTGGTTCTTTTATAAAAGAACTCTGTCTTGTTGGGGATATTAAATCCCTTACCACCGATTTCGATCTCAGTTAACTTCTTGTTCTGGATGGTAAGGTTCCTTTCACCTTGCAGGCATTTTCATGACATGTCAGATTCAAATGACCCCTTGGATAATATTTACAGATATGTCCTTGTTCAAACTCTGGGTGATACTGTAATCTACTACAAACCTTTACAATGCAAATGAATGACTTGACAATGGTGCATGTCTTCAATGACAACAATTTTATTCATAAACAAAAATCTTTCATGGTTCTCATTAAAGGCATTCATGCTTTCCCCCTTTTTTTTTTTTTAGGTAATGACTAGATGGTAAACTGCTTATCCTGGTCATTCTTCTGTCTTCTTGAATGTCTAGGTGCTGCTCTGAGTTACTGTACCTTTTCCTTGGAGATTTTCACTTGTTTGCATGTCTGCCACAGCCTTTCTCTATTTCACTGTGATGTGATCATTTTGTCACAGCAAGAGTGTTATTATTTCATCTTGCTCATTGTGACTTGTAGCGTCACTGGACTTCATTTTTATTTTGATTGTTTATTCTACTGATTACGAAATTGCTTATCTTTAGGTGAGGGAATGATGCTATGCACCTATTGATTATAGGTCATTTTGATTTTCTGTTTCATTGCTTTGAGGGGAATATTTGATGATCTGAGCAAGATGACAGTGAAAGCTGAATGCTCTTTTCCATATATTGAGCACTGAGGAACTTTGACTGATCATTTTTTTGCAGCAAACACTGATAATCTTCTTCCTCACAGAATTATAATGCTCTTTGCCAGGCTTACACATGCAGCACAATTCTTGTTACTCGATATGGCTTTGTACTTTCTGCTTTACTCTTTCACTGCTGCTGTACTTGGAAGAACACATCACTGAAGATTTCTGACTCAGACTTTCTCACCTATAAAAACTGAGAATCAAGAATGTAATAGTGATGTAGGGAACAAAGCCTTTGAGAGAGACTTGAAAAATTTGTTTGCGACTGCTCAAGGAATTCAAAATGTATTCCCTAGCTTATCTAGAAACATATGCTGTGTTCTAATTTTGTGCTTTTTTTAAACAGCCAGACATGATTAAGAAATTATATTGCAGTTTTAACAGCAGTTCTCATCATAAAATTGGGCTCTAATTGAAACCCATTTTCTCTGCAGTGATAGTACATATATGTATGGCTGGGACGGAGTTAACTTGCTCCACAGCAGACCATATGGTGCTGTGTTTCGGATTTGTGACCAAAACAATGTTGATTACACACCAATGTTCTGTACTTGCACAGCATCTGGGGTCTCTGTTACTCACTCTGCCCCACTCCCTGGGTCTGGGTTGTGGGGCCAAGAGGTTGGGAGGGGACATGACTTGAACCACAAGTGACCACAGAGACATTCTGTGCCAAACATCAATACAAATTGGTGGGAAGAGACTAATTTGGGAGGCAGCCATTGCCCAGAAACTGGCTGGGCATCAGTCTGATTGTGGGAAAGGGTGAGAAATTGCCTTTGCATCACTTACTTCCTCCTGCTTCCACTTTTCTTCACTCATTAAACAGACTTTAACTCAATCAACCAGTTCTCTCAATTTTACACTTCCTATTTCCCCTCTCCTGTGCCACTGGAGGGGGAAAGTAAGTGAGCAGCTCTGCTGTGCTTTTTCCAGTTTTCCTACCTAACTGAATGTGTTTTGGAACAAATAGCAGGGGACAGCAGTAAAAGAAAAAAAGAGAAATAAGATTTAGCAGGGGTTTAAAGAAGCATTCAGTCCTCATGGAATTCATCAGAGCACTGGTGAATCAGTCCAATGTCTTGACTCTCAAAGGCAAAATAGTCATTTGTCCATTGTTTGTTTTTAAGGTTGCAAGTGGTCCAACAACAGTTAGTATTTACTGTTAAGAAAATGCTGTCTTACTGGTACCTCTTGCTTCTAAAATATCATTGATAGATAAAGCAAAATTTTAATGTCCTAAATAATGACAGCATAAGTAAAAAGTGTGGAACTAGTGATTTTAAAAAATCTGATTCACTTTCTCCTTGCCATTAGCCATATATTTTTCATCACTAATTATTTTTTCTTATATGTCCAGAATGACAACATTTGGGTTTTTATTTTTGTGGTATGATTTCAGAGTATTTTTAATGCACAGTAGCAACATGATAGAGATATAAGAAATTAAATAAAATAATATTATTTTCATTAAGACATGTATATGCAGGAATTAATAAAATATTTAACTACTAAGCCTGTGTTCAAGAATGTATAACTAAATTTTCAAAAGCATTTGCATGGACTGTCTTAGCTACAAGTACAAAGTATTCCTGCTCATTGACCATTTGCCTGGAAATTAGTTTATATGCAACTGAGGAAAAAGACTTTCAGTTCTTTTCTTCTGAATGTTTGATTATTTACAAAAGTTTCATTAGTCTCCTCATCACACACAACTTATCATTAATTGAGATGGACCTTAATCATATGTGTCTCTGAGTGTATTCTGAACATAAATTATCATGGGTAAATTATCCACTGAAATATAGCTAGAATAGAAGAATTCCAGTTCATCATAGCCAGAATAATTTCAATATATGTTAGAGTAACAGAGAAGGTTAAAGGAAGCTTCCTACTACGTCTGTAAGCTACTGTGGACTAATGCTGATGACAGAAAGGAAAAGAGTCTTTATTTCCTCTCAGGCATATATTATGACTCTAGGGGATGGTCCTGCGCAGGGCTAAGGGTTGGACCTGATGATCCTTCCAGGTCCCTTCCAAGTCAGTAGATTCTGTGATCCTGTGAACAACTGGCTTTAAAACACATATTTTTTATAATTGCAGTAAGATGATAATACAGAACGTATTATTTAATGTATGCATTTTTATTACAGAAAATGGATCCTAAATAAAATGAGATGTGAAAAAATAGATTTTTAAATATAGAATCTTAAAGACTGAAAATAGAAAAAATGGTGTGATCTAAGATTCTCATAATTATTGAAAGCCAAATCCCTGACAAGAGACCAGATAATGAGCAAATCAATAGAGAATCTTCTAGAAAACCCAAAATTAATCTTATGCAAAGCAACTGAAACTATCCAGGTCAAGTAATTCAAACTTACCCTCCACTGTTCTGCAACTTGGGGTGTGACTGGGTTATAGGACTGTGAGGAAGAATCCAGCAGCAGGGTTAAACAGCACAAAAGAACAGATGATGCAAGTCAAGAGTGCAAAAATTAACTTGTGACAAACAATAAAATGGAAAATATGACCAAGGCTCACTGGTTGTGATGTCTTTGTGCTGACCCACTGTTGTTACTTCAGACAAGACTTTATGACAGCCTGTGCTGTTCAAGGCCAGAAGCATTTCATGTGGTGTAGCTGCCCTTCTTTCCCAGACATTCTGATGATCATTAACAATTGATATTGGCAGAGTAAAACCATGCATAATGATCTTAATAATGCATTTGAATATTCAGTGCTGTCCAGAGATACCTTTTGCAGTTGCACACAGTGTTGTTCTGGCTGGATTGATGAGAATCACTAATGCAAGATGGGAATTTCTGCCTGGTTTTTTGGGCTGCTTGAGACTATACAATAGAAATTATACAGATTTATGAAATGGTTCTTTTTCACTTTTGATTATTTTATTTTTCTTCAGTCAGTGCAAATTACACTCTGTAATTTTGGCAGTCAAAAAAAAAAAGCCCATTTAAAGAAAACTCTTTTGTCCTGTACCCTCAGTGGGAAACACCACCTGCTTCTCACCTTTGGAAAGCAATTTTCTTTCCCCAGATCAGTAATTTTTTTGACATATCCAACAAAATAGTACCTGATGGGAGCCTACAAGAACCATTTGCACGACCATGTAGTGACAAGGACAAGGGGGAATGGCTTCAAACTGACAGAGCAGGTTTAGATTAGATATTAGGAAGAAATTCTTTACTGTGAAGGTGGTGAGGCACTAGAGCAGGTTGCCCAGAGAAGCTGTGGATGCCCCATCCCTGAATGTGTCCAAGGCCAGGTTAGATGGGGCTCTGAGCAACCTGGTCTGGTGGAAGGTGTCCCTGCCCATGGCAGGGGGTTGTAACTAGATGATCTTTAAGGTCCTTTCCAATCCAAGACATACTATGATTCTGTGAAGTTTTAATGGTTTCTTTATTGTTTTCACTAATCTGGTACTTTTAAAATATTTGAGCTTTTTTCTGCTATATTTGGGGTTTTTTCTTTGTTTTATTCCAAATTCTTCTTTACCTTCTTTATCTTTTTAACATGTATAGCCTAAGAATCAACCTTCTGTTGACCCATTCTTTTTGCCAAAATGTTGCTAAGTGACCAAAAGTAAGTTTCAGACAGAAAACTGGAACAGATTGAGATAGCTAAAGTCTAGACTGATGCCTACAGCTGATGAATTGCTTCACAATAATGAATGCTGACATCGGTGCTGAAATCTGAAATGTATACAACAAATTCTTAAAAATTACTACCAGCTGGAGTGCATGGAGCTTCGCCTGAGGATGGATGAGGAGCAGACCAAGAGTTTTTGGGTCAGGATGAAAGGGAGGGCTGGCACAGCTGACTTTGTAGTGGGTGTTAACTGGCCAGGAAGACCGAGTGGATCTACTTGGTAGAGTTCCGTAGGACAGAGCCCTGGAGGGACCTAAGAGACCTGGATGATATTCCAGTATTGTCTCCTCTAGGCTCAAGAGCAATGCAGCCCTATGAAGAGGAATTCAAGGAAAAACACCAGGAGGCTTTCATGGATGAACAAGAGGCTCTTGGACAAACTTAAACACAAAAAAAGTAGCTTACAGAGAGTGGAAGCAGGGAAAGGTAGCCTGGAAGGAATACAGAGAAATTCTCTGAACAGCCAGGGAAATGGTTAGGAAAGCTAAAGCACTGGTAAAGTAAATAAATCTGACCAAGTAAATCAAGGGTAACAAAAAAAGATTCAAAAGGTAAATCAACAATGAAAGAAACATCAGGGAAAATGTGAGTCCTCTCAGGAAGGATATAGGGAGTGTGGTTACCAAGGACATGGAGAAGGCTGAGGTAATTAACAATTTTTTGCCTCAGTCTTCACCAGCAAGTGTTTCAACTGCACTGCCCAAGCTGCAGAAGGTGAAAGCAGGGACTGGGGGAATGACGAACTACTCACTGTAGGAGAAGACTGGATTTGAGACCATTTAAGGAACCTGAAAGTATACAAGTCCATGGGGCCTGATGAGATATGTCCACGGGCCTGGGGAGAACTGGCAGAGGAAGTGGCTAAGCCACTGTCCATCATATCTGAAAAGTCATGGTGGGCCAGTGAAGTTCCCACTAACTGCAAAAGGAGAAACATAACCCCCATACCATAACTGGTAATGATTTTGGTGCCAACTTACCTTTTTTTGAAAAGAATCAAATAGTTGTTACTCAGTAGAATGTGTGTTCCTTACCCCTTACACATCCTCCTTAACACCCTTAGAACAGAATTTAGGAATGTAGTTTTGAATGTTTAGATTCCTGTGTTATCTTTTTCCCCAAGCTGACACCAAATGCCACCTAGCAACTGATGTGGCACATCCACTGCAGAATAGCAATGACATGGTCAGGCATGATTTGGGGTTTTTTTCAGAATTATCATATGCAGAAGCAGTATCAGAGGAAAATACTTTTTCTTCTACTACAATATCAACAGAAACTGTGAAGATGCTGTTGTGTGCATCACCGTTTCTTCTTAACACAGAATATTTGTGTATTTTTTTCCAAATACCTCTTTTAACGAGTGCATTAAATTTCTTAGAGGCCTTTTTTTTTTTTTTTGTACTTGTCCTGGCATATTGCTTTGGTTTAACCTTGCGTGCATAAACATACAGAAAAGAGTCTGCGAGTTTTTGTATATATATATATATATATATATACACATGCATATGTATATACATATACAAGCATAGGCTTTATAGTTTCTCTAAGCCAATGGCAAAATTAGGATAATCATAGAATAGCTTGAATTGGAATGGATTCAAGATTATCTAGTTACAAACCCTTTCTTGTGAGCAGGGACACCTTCCACTGAACTGGGTTTATCAGAGCCCATCCACCCTGGCCTTAAACACTTCCAGGCATGGGGCATCCACAGCTTCTCTGGGCAACCTGCTCCAGTGTCTCACTATCCTCACAGTCAAGTTTTTTTCTAATATCTAATCTAAACCTACTCTCTTTTAGTTTGAAGCCATTCCGCCTTTGCCTGCTCTTGCAATTCCCCCCTACGTGCTTTTGTAAAAAGCCTCTCTCCATCTGTAGGTTAATTAGAGATGTGTGTATTTAGACATGTTTGCATATGGATATGGGTGTGTATACAAATATTCTCCCTATGCAAGGGAGAATGGAGCTCTCATGGCATGACCTTAAGTAAAAGATTAGAGGAGAGCCTTTCTTGACTGGAGTCTTGATTGTGCAACTGATACATTCCAAATGAACAGCAAGATGGAGGCAGCAAATGGACAATATTATCTGCAATATTCAGACAACAAACACAGCAATTCTGTGCCCACGAAAGCATGTAAAAGTAAATGAAATAAGATAGATGAAATGTGAGCATGAGTGTAGCAGTTCCAATTTTGTTAATTAGTCTGTATTCATGCTTCACTGCTACTGCAATTATACCACCTCATCCTTGTGTAGGCCTATTGTGCAAATGCTGTCATTATGCTCCTGGCAGCATATAAAACAGTGCAAGATATGAGCCACCTACAGAGATGTCATTACAATCGTGTCAATTCAACAGTATGTTTCCTAAAATTTATAATTATTCGTCTTCACTGAGAAGCGATTTGTGAACCTAATACTGGTCTTTTTTGAAGTTAACTTGGTAATTTCTTTTATATTGTATTAAACACCTGCCACTAAAGTTAATTGTGTACACCTAGTTATAATGTTTTAAAAGGAGAATCAATGTCTACACCTACTTTTTAGCAACTCTACAGATTTCAGGTGAATTTTGTTTGTTTTTTCTTGTTTGTTTATTGTTTTTGTTTTGGGGGGGTTGTTTGGTTGGTTGGTTGGTTTGTTTTTTTCGTAATTTCCGATAAATTATACTAGGTATTTAGAATTACTAGAAGAAAATGTAATCAATCATAATATCATAAGAACGGTTTGGGTTTGAAAGTACCTTAAAGATCATCTAGTTCCAGCCCCCTAGGCACTAAGCTTCCAGAATGAAAGGATTCTTTATTGCAGTAAGTCTTGTGTGTCTCAGTGGCAAAAGGTCACGTCATAAAATGTTAGGGGGGAAAAAACACCAAAATCATCTTTTCCCAAGCAATGTTGCATATTTAAAGACTTCATTTCAAATACAGGAGTATTTAACTCTGAATGAAACATTCAGCGAGATACTATCTCTACATGAAAATTGGTTTCTTCAGCTTGAATTACAGGGGTAGATGTGCCAGTTAGTAGGCAGTGGTGGTTCTAGGTGTGCTTTATTCACCTGTATGTGATCCTTTGTTAGCAAGTTGTTTCTACAAAATAGAAATTATCAGAATTGTCACCATAGTCACAGTCTACATCTATCAGTTTAGCAAGGGATATACTGTATTTCAAATCACTTTCAAAAGTCAGTGCTCTTCTTGATGGGAATAATCCATATTTCTTTCAGTTGAAAAAGCAGAATAACAGCTTTTTTTTGTGAGTATGGATGGGATGGGAATTTGTGATGGACAATGTCAAGCAATTGACAGAGGTTTAGTTTATATTATAGAGTCACTCACATTTCAGAAGCATCTTTCTGCAGGTGTTTACTGTACAGTTTTGCACCTCCATCACAAATGATGTCTAGCAAACTTTGAATTTAACCTCTGCTTCAACCTTTGCTCTATGTAATTTAGGTAGAATTTCCATTTTATAATGTCTGGTTAATTAGTCATCTGAGTAAAGCCATATCTGCATATTTATTCAGGTAACCAGGAGCATTTCAGTGACACCTGAATACAGCAGTTTTGGTCTACTTGCATCTAAATTAGCTCCAATTAGTTTAAAGGGTGATTCTGTTTCTATTCCTTTTTTCAACTTATTTAATTCAAAACAGATTTTGTATCAGCTTATTTGTTCTCTTTGAAACAGATACATAACTGTAAGCAGGTGATTTGTTCCATTATTTTTTAAATCTAATTAATTTAAAAAACCCCAGGATTCTCCATTAAAACCACAGAAGGGTCAACCCACTCAAGAATCACAACTAGTGCTTCCCAAATTGTAATCTATAAAGCAGATGGATAATCTCTCAGCATCACCTAGATTAAAGATTTTATATGCAGTATTACAACACTACTTGTATTAACCAGGTTTTTTTCTGATTCTGGAGTTCAAGTTCCTCTTAAAGCAAAGGCCAAAATTGTATAAACACATATACACACTATATATATATATATATATATATATATATATATATATATATATACAGTTTATTTATTTTCATAATCTCTCAACAGCTCCACAGCTGGTATCAAAGAAGGAACTTCCTTGGTACCCAGATTATTCTTTTTTCTGTCTCAAAGAAGTTTAAGGTAAACTTTGCCCACATGTGATAAAAAACTGCAGTAAAGAATTTATTTTTATTGCTTTGTGCAGCTGTTGATTTTCAAAATACCAAAACCACTAATTACTAAGGTAAAAGGAAGTCACCATGGGAAAGTGAATTCATAGCAATCTTTACAAGTTTCCCAAAAGTGTCAGTCCTGATCCAGTTTAAAACATTGATGAATCATATTACCAGCAAATCCTTTAATCTATGTAAAATTACTTGGTAATAACACAGAGGTAAGATGTGAGAACAAAAAAAAACCCCAAAACTATGAGCATCCAAAAATAAATTAACCTAGAGGGAAAATGAGGGAATCTAAGGTGATACCTTTCGTACAAAATTGTTCTTTTCAGTGGAACTTTTAAAATGTGTCTTGAAGTTCATAGAGAACTGCAGTTCAGCAGAAAATTGTTTTTTTGGTGGACCATCACCTGGGGCTTTTTTGTCTTCACATAGGTTTTTTGTAATGGTTGGGAAAAGACACACATTTGATACTCTTAAACTTAAATGAAAAATACAAGAACAGGAGAAAGAAAAACCTGTGAAATATGACATGAAAATATTCCAAGGTTTCCTTTCCTTTTTAAAATCTGAGAAATGGTAAATACTACTATTACTAGTAATTTGCTACATTGTAATTTTAATTATTGAAAGTAGAAATACTTCCTTCTTATGTCAAAAACTTTTAAAGAGCATTGGAAATAAGGAATATATTCTTTAAACTCACTTTCTAGTACTTAGGTAATCAGAAATCAACTATTTTGTGTAATAATACTACAAAAGTGATGAATAACCTAAATATAAAAACCACTTCATGTTTGAAAATGATTAATTCTTAAAAAAATACCTGACCTCATGCACAGAAATACTTATCTTCTACCCAGTTTGCAGAGTTTTGACTTTGTCTTGACTCTTAGCCCTCTTCAACTATTTACAAGGCTGAGAAGAAAACAGTAATTAAAGGAAATCACACAATCTCATCTAAGTTTTCTGGATATGGTTAGAAAATGCTACTTCAAAAGCAGCCACGGATGGGATGGGTGTGGGTTCATATGAGATCAAGTCTGAGTATACCCATATATTTATGTGTATCTTAAACTGTGCCTCTAAGCAATAATGGACCTATCCAGCAAGATGCCTTTGGTCTGGTTAACCCTTGTGCAAGATCTCTTAACTGTTCCCTCAGACTCTCTGATGAAACCCTATTGTTAGTCATTCTTTACATTTAGGATCTGTATTATTCCAGAGCTATGTGCATTCATAAAGCTAAAACCCATGACATATGTTACTGTTTATTTGGAAAAAAAAAAAAAAAAAAAAAAAGGGTTATTTTCTCATCCCCTGCATAATTAAGTATAGTAATGTGTTCTTTCTGGTAAGACCAAAATACTAAAATGTGTTGTTTACTTGAATGCTGCTCTTTCTTTACTTTATGAAGAAAGAAGGTAACAAGTCACTTGAGGAAAATATATCCACTGTTACAGTGAAAAAAGTATGGAACACATAATTTTTGCATTCCCAAATAGGTTTGTAGCTAAAACAGTGGAAAAAAAACCTCGGAAAATACCCACTATTTTCACAGACTGATAGGTTACTATTTTAAAATACTACTCAATTCATTTTGGATAAATATTGACCTACCTTTAGATTCTCAGTTCCAGCACAGTGTGCAGTAGTAGTTTCTTCTGACTTTGCCCATGTAACTGTCTCTGCCACTGACAAGTACCACTCAAGAAGTTGTGACTGAACAGATGATCAGGAATGATGCCAGTCAGCAGAAATCCATCTGGAGATTGGACTAGCCCTGCTGGTTCCAGCCTTAAAAAACTGCTGGGTCTGGATACAGCAGTGAGGATGAAGATGAAGAGGTGAGCAGTTCCTCAGGTGGGCGTGGGTTGAGTCACAGTTCATAAGGAATGGGGACCAGGCCCCAGGGCTGGAGAAGCCTTCAGGAACTCAATGCAGTTTGGGCAAATGAACAGCCACGATGGGCACCATCATCTGCAGGGCATCACCAGGGCTCTGGAGGTGGAGAAGCTGAATTGTCCTTTATCTGAACTTCTGTGTTCCCTGGCACACAGCAAGAACTGTGGTCATGCCAATACTCTTATTATGACCAGCAACACAGTCATTTAGGAGTTCAAGTGCAGTTCTAAAGGCAAAGGTTTACAATGGATATGGATGAATGGATTAGCCAAAGGACAGAAACAAATTTCTACTTGATTCTCTTTCTTGAAGGTGAAGATATTAGAAATATCTCTCCAGACTTTTTTAATATTTTGTCAAATTATAATAATGTTTTATGTTTTCAAAGCACAAGGGCATTTTTTTAGGCCATTAAGGAATTGTACAGACAAATAATTGATAATCATCATTAATTATTAAATAGTCCAGTACAGTCAAGAGTGAAAGTGGCATTTCTAATAAAATAAATGATAGGCAGTTGAAGGATATTGTGGTGATCCAAGTATTGATTGGTTGTTAAAAGATATTTTATTAATGTTAATGCTAACCTAACAATTATGCAAAGCTCTAGAAAGACAGAGTAAATTACAATCAATACTGATAACACAAAGACAAAATAATTTATTTTCTGCTATCAGAGATTTCCTACCTTGAGACAACCTTGGTTAAAGAGATGCAAAAAATGTAGCTATGTTTTTGAAAATAGGTTCTGAAGAAAAAAAATTACACTCCCTTTCCTCAGCAGGACATTTTCTTAAAATGTATCTTTACCATATGAAAACCGTGAAGAATAAACATTCTTTTATTGGATCAGGAGAAAAGGACTTCAGCATTTGATGATATGTTCAAGACAGATTTGATAAAACTGTTTTTACAATCTGTTTGAATAAAGGCCTTTGTGGAACACGTATGAGGGATATCAGTTCCTGAGATAATATCTAATTTATGTATTCATATACAGCACTCTGTAGACAGTTGGATCTTGAGGCAAACAAGGATGTGATATAGTTGTAACAGAACTGATTTAAAGACAGCTGCTAGTGTTGAGTACTCTCACTATACACATATTTAATATATATTTTAAAGCTGTTCAATTCATTCAATCAAAATTGGAAGTTTCTTTATTATTCTTTATTGTAGTTTCTTTATTACCCCAGCTTCATGTAGGAAAAGCAACTCCTGGTTTTGAATTAATTTACCAAATATTTGTCACATTCTTCTAGTAGGTGCCTTGATGTGTTATTTCTATGAAGCTGAAGATTTATCTTCAGCAAAAAGATATTAAAAATAAAGCCTAAACAGCAATTCTATATATCATTTAAATATCTGCCTTTAAACCCCTAAAAATTTTCCCATTTTAATGTTTATCACCACTTACCAACCTCAGCCTGAATTCTCTTTAGATTGTAAAAATTTAATGAAAATTAATTAATTGAAAAATGGTAGGAAGGACAATATTTCCTAGAGTTTATTTTGAATTCCTGTAAATTCATTAAAGACATTGATTAAATTTCAGACTTGAGCAAAATTCATAGCAATAGGTTTGAATAAATTAATGTGGAACTGGATTACTTTTAAATAAGAGATATGAAACTGAGCACAAGATTTCATAATAATCAAGTTTCTAAGAGGGTGTATCTCTATGATAAAAATAGTGCTTCAATATGTTTTATAAATGCATTAATAAAGTCCCAAGAATATATATATATATGGTTCAGAAATTGCATTATAAGGATTTTGAATTCTGG
This sequence comes from Pipra filicauda, assembly GCF_003945595.2. Taxonomy (NCBI): domain Eukaryota; kingdom Metazoa; phylum Chordata; class Aves; order Passeriformes; family Pipridae; genus Pipra; species Pipra filicauda. Next base: position 92,385 of record NW_024104794.1, on the reverse strand, counting down.
GGAAGGGAAGAGAAGAAGGAAATTATTCCTACAGGTGGTTTACACCATATTGTCAGTTCTTCCTGAAGTCTAATGAAGGAAGCTTTGTGCTTAGTTCTTCAAACAACCACAATGTTATTTTGTCATGTTATAGTAATGTACTGTTAATGCAGTATTATGTAGTTTTTATTTAATTACATAAATTACAATTACTGTGATTACTATTGAAATCAAAATTTTCCATGGTTACAATTATTATTCTACATTTGTTAAATAAAGCCTATTCCATCTAAAGTAAATGCATTTTAAACTATTTCTATTCCTGCTTTAAACTCTTTTATCATGTTATTATAAGAAATAGTCTGTGACTTCTTTTTCAAATGCTAGAATATATTTCTCTACCTTACACTCACCTATAATGCTTCTCCTTTTTTGGGATTTTTTCTATCATTTGGCAAAAATCTGAAATATTTTTTCCTAGGTTGTGACATAATTTGGTAAACACTAACATCGTATATGGCAACTAATGCAACTTAACATCATTAGTCTGTACTGCAATTGGGTTTTTTTCTAAATTTCATCATGGACTACTTCATAAATCTTCTTCACTGAAAGCAATTTGTTTTCCTGAAAAACAATCTCCCATTGGCCTCTGTTTTCTCACATTAACTGCATATTCATCTAATGCATGTCAGAGCTGCTCCCCATGTGTTTTGTAAAGGATCTGGAGGTTAAAATGTAAAATTGTAACCCTGGGTAGGTACTCCATGAATGACAATAGAAATGTCTCCAGTGGGAATTTTTTTTAATAGAAACACATGGTAATTCTTTAATAAAGATTGAATCTATGCAAAGGAATGTTTATACTGCAGAAAATAGCTTGTAAAACTTGATGCAGTGGTTATGTTAACTGTACAATAATTACAAAAAATCTTCCATCATTTAGTGTAAGAAAGTTCTCATATAATTGTATATTTATAAAATTCAATGTACTTGTAATTCAATGTATTTTCCAAAATTATATTTCTTTCTTCCTCAGTGACTGTTCCTTTACTGCTTATAGTATTTTTCTAAACTGATATATCTACCATAATATATAGGCAGAAAAAACCTTCTTCAAATCTTATCTTTCATATCCATATAAAATATATAGAATACAATATGGAGCACACAAGAAGCATATTTAAAAATAATTTGCAGCCATATTTATGGCCTGTGCCAGTACTACAGCCACACTCACCTCCTGGCTCACTGCAGTCCACTCTTCAATTAATGCATTGGGCAAATATTGGTATTTTTCCCCACGGTTTTTCAGTGCATAGGAAACAGCACTATATAGGATATATTCTGAGCCCTGTTGAATGGGACTTAGGTGAGGATTTTAGTGGCTTTGTTTTCATATTGATTTTCCCAATGTTGATCATTGGATTTTCTATTAGTCCATCTCACACAAGATTCTGAATTGAATGAAAAGGCACAATAAGAAAATGATCCTTAGCAGAAAACAAATCTTGACTTATGTCAAGGCTGGTCTGAACTGGATGCTAAAATGCTGACTGCTTGAAGAATTTGCATTTCAAAGGGTTTTCACTTAGTTCATCAAATCTCTTCTGTGAGAGTTCCCATACCTCTGTCTGGGGAAGACTGGCCCTTTCAACCTTGGGACCAAGAGGGACTTTAGAAGGTTGAACATAACACCAGAGAAAATTTGTAGAGAGTAATGTTTATGAATGACCAATTAAAGGCATTATTAATAAGGCCCTTTTTTAGAATTTGGGCAATTAACTGTACAATAACTGGGCTAATGATTAATGGATTTTTATTAGACTGATGGATTTCTACTAGATTGATCTTATTCACACGTATGTATACATACAAATATGTATATGGTTTGTTTCCTTCTTGCCTTTAACGAAGTATTGAGTATACTTCCATTAACTGAAGGTTATAAGAGTACTTCTGATCTTGGACAAAACAATTGTGTCGTGTCCTTTGTATCACCCCAGTGAAACCACAAGAATTGCATATACACAACCACAGCCCCATGCAGGCTTCCAAAGATGTTGGGTTCACAATCACAGCCCCATGCAGGCTTCCAAAGATGTTGGGTTAGAAGTTTGATTGGAAGCTGCCCACTTCTCATGCTTGTCCAGGTCACCCTGGCTGGCATCCTGTCTTTCAGGTGTGTCAGCAGCACCACAGAATCATAAAATCATAGAATCAGCCGGGTTGGAAAGGACCTCCCTGGACCCAACATCGCTGTGGTTACTAGACCATGCACTCAGTGCCACATCCAGTGTCATCCTAAAAACCTCCAGGAACAGTGAATCCACCACTTCCCTGGGCAGCCCATTCCAGTGCCTGATTACCCCCTCTGTAAAGAATTTTTTCCACTCACCTTGGTGTCATCTGCTGAGTTTTGATTTGCTGAAGTGCACTCGATCCTAAAGTAATTAGAGCAATTTTGCACTGTATCAGACACATATGCTGTAAAAATGTTTGAAAAGTTTGATATTAAACAAATACAGATATTTTATAATTGTTGTTAAATAATCTTTATAAATTTTTTTTGCTGCACTGCAAAAATCAGACTGAGTACTTTTTGAGAGAACTGCTTCTCCTCTAAACTCTAGAAATATCTGCCATTTCCATTTAAATGTTATACCTGAGCATTTATGACAAAGGATTTGTGCATGAAAGAAGACCTCAAGTCCTACAGAGAGAGCCCTGGATTCACTCATCCACTCACTTGTTTGGCAAGGTTGCTTCAGAGTTGTTGCCAAAATACAAATTCTAATTGACCTGAGATGAAAGTTTTAATTTGTGACTCACAGTTGTTTTGCCAAAGGAAAAACTGAAATGTGCTGATTAAATTTTTTTCAAAGAACTGTTTTTTCCTGTTTGTATGTTAAAAATAGTGTAATTCAACCATCTTGACTCAAAATTCCACCAATTTACACTAACCTACAGCTGGCATGTTGTTGAATTCTATAGCACATTACAGACATCACTGAATATCATGTTTTATGGAGAAACATTCTTTCAAACCAAGCTATTACAGTGAGTTTTTTCTGATTCACTCATTGCTTGATGTATCTCAGGCAATTTTATTTTATTGCAATAGGAAAACCTGGGAAAACATGGTTGAAAATCTTTTATAGTAAATATTGAATTGCAGTTAGTAAAATTTGAGGGAGAATAATGGAGTAACAGAGTATTATTGACTAAAAATCTTGATGGATCTCTAGTCACACAGGGTCAATGTTCTTTCCTTATTATTTTAATTTTAAAGAATGGTAACGAGCTGAGTAGTATAAAAAAAGGAAATCATTACACTTATGACCTTCTCCACAGGATTCCACTTTGTTGCAGAAGTTAGAATGACTAAAAAAGGATAACCTTTTTAACCAAAATTTTGATGAAGTAATTACAAATATTACTATACATATGCATATATTTTAGCCCCATGGTGGAATGATGACTCACTGAAAAATAAACATTGAAAGTTCAATTAATTGGTTGTTTTCTTTATCGCCCATTTAGACACGAAGGAACAAATAATTGCAGTGCTTATTAATATCCTTTTTTCTTTCTGTCAGAAAAAAATCAAGAAGTTTAGAAAGGAATCTACCAAAAATGTATTTTCTTTTTCTTTAATGAATAAACTTTCAGCATATTTTTCTTTAAAAATGTATTCTCCTTACCACTTCTCAAATAATTGACATCTGTATGTTTGACTGTTGCTCAACGAGATAATGTGTTTATGAGACTATCATTGTTTACTTCTTTTGACAATGAATCTGATTTGCATTATGATTGTTGGTTTGTATGAAAAATATGCATATTATGATAATACTTATCTAGTATTTTCCATCTGAAGATCTCAAGGGGTTTACAAAGGTGATGAATATCATTACCCCTATTTTACATAGGGACATATTTCTGTAAGAACTATTTAGCTCTAGAAAATTGCACAAAAGACATTTTTAGATTGCTTGCTAGAAAGATAACAGAGGGGAAGAAGAGTAGAAGAATGAATTACAAACATATTACACCTCAGACTGAAAAGGAATTTGTTTTAATAAGACTTAGAAAGTCTCCCAGGGCTTATAGAGATTGGAGGAGTTGGAAGTTCAAAGGTTTCTAATTTACACATTGGGACAGCAACTCAGAATGCTTCATAAGGAAACAAACAAAACAACAGAAAACAGCTACATATATGGATATGGGAAAATTTACTGGACTTGTTACCCCCCAAAAAGCCATTAGAGAAAGTTTTGAAATTGATATTTAGACCTTAATAATTTTATGGAAAATATGTATGAACACACCATACAAATAAACCATGGTGAGGAATCATCCATTCTCTCATCATCTTTCCCTCTCCCAGATCAGTTTGCTAAGTGGAATGAAAACTGCCTGAAATATTTCTTTTAATTTGTAAAATAGAGCAACGTTTAAAAAATAATGGATCTTGTCATTTAACTCTCATTAAATGCTAACAAGATTCTAATCGACATAGATCACAGGTCTATAAGAAAATAAAAATAGTCTGACAAAGCACTGAATTTTGCTGTTCATCAGCGCTTCTGCAGCATCTCATGGCCATATCTAATCTGCTTGTAAGAACTGGGATAGGAAATGTTTTTCCTGCTACATGTCTTCTGAAGCTGCTGCAACAATATGAATTTCATATGAATTTAACATAGCTTAGTATAAGTTTTGACAACCAGTTCCTCAACTTTTGACTATTTGGACAGTCCAAGATGACCTTTATTGCTATCCAAGCGAACTGTATCAGCAGAATAACCCTGCAGTACATGAGCCCAAAGGGAATCCAAGTGGCAGTGGTGTTGACTTGAGGCACATGAGTGATGAATTAGAAGGCTTTGCTTCTATATGTAGAAGCTCTGATTTTGGAGTCAGAAAAGAGTAAGCCAAGAGATAAAGTCACAGTGTTCCACTCTTTTCCTCCTTGAAGCACGGTACTCCCCAGAATTAGTTGTTAAACTATTCTCTCCCAGGCTCTTGCAAAAAAGCAGTGATTCACAACTGTGATATAGGATTAAAATGTACATGATTAGCCTCCAAGATGGAAGGATGTGCTATAATTAATGAATGGGAATCGTACTCTATAAGTTAATTAGTTGTTACTAATTTTCTGCAGTTACACTTCTACCTTTCTGTATTAGCTTGTCAGTGCCTTAGAAAGTCAATTTTTTGTGACAGGTCTGAGATCCTGCGTGTTTAGAAGAGAAATTGAAGCTAAATTCAGGCCTGCTTCCTGTGAGGTATTAAATCATAGAATCATAGAATTGTTTAGGTTGGAAAAGACCTTTAAAAAGATTTCTACTTGCACTGTTACAGCAATATTTTCATTTAAAAATAATTTCAGGAAAATAATACATGTTCTCTATCTCTCCTTGAAAGCTTTTGAGTGTTTAAGAGAGAGGAGAAAATTAATTCTGAACAAAATAAGAAATGCACTTGTCTGCTGTGCAACTAAACTTCCTTACCTATCAATCTGCATTTCTGTACTTCTCCGTACTTCGTGTTCAAGAGGAAAATGAAATCTGCTTCCAGATATGCCAAATACCAGTCTAATAGTTTTAATTCTATTAAACTTTTCACCACAATCAATATGTGAAATATACTCTTTCCTTAGAGCAGAAATTTTATCCGTAGTTGAGTCTTTGCAGTTTTGTCTTGGAGCTGGGATCTCATTCCAGGTGTTTATTCTCAAGTTGCATATACACATTTGAAAAAAAGCATAAAATCACACTTTGATGAAAACCATGACTTTTTCATGTTAAATAACTGGGAAACATCACAGAAATACTTATAAAACAAGTAAAGTAAACAACAGCAAGAAATGTCTTCTGAAATTATACTTATAAGGTTCTTAAGATTATGACAAGGACTTTAAGGACTAATCTCTAAAGCCACATAACACTTAGATGTGAAAAAAAAAAAAAGTGGACAAGAAATTTACTAGTGTAAATCAGTCAAATATTGTACATAAGACATACTTTTATGACATTATATGGTTTTCCTCAATGCCTCTTTTCTAGTTTCTTATTAAATTTCAAGAGATTTAAGAACAATTAATTAAAAACTGAGTTCTGAACACTCACTAACATTTGTCCCTTTCTGAAGTCAAAAACATGCTCTTGTAAACTGTTTAAACTCTGGGACAAGTGTTTCACAGCAAAAAGATGTTAATGTGAAACTTTTCATTTTCTTCTTTTAGCTACAAATAAATTTGTAGCAAGTTGATTGCTGGCTTTTATTTCCAATGAAAGTATTTAAGAGTCTTACAAGCAAAAAAGTAAAATCCAGAAAAGGAAAATTAAGGGAAAAATATAATCAGAAAAGAGCGCATGCAGAAGAAACTGCTTCAGAAAACTATGTTCCACCACAGTGGGAGTATGTTAAACCATCCAAAAGGCAAATATTTACTCTCCTATCTGTAATAACCTAGAAAAGAGTTGAGGTTTGTCAGAAAAATTTTGTAAGTGCATTTATCTTCTTATCTGGCATTTAGAAAGTATTAGCATTTAAAAAATATTCTTCCTTCTGTGCTACTTAAAGCCTTGCTTTGCCCTTCATATAATACTTGATTCCAGTATTCCCAATTATTTTTGGGGAATTTTGTAGAGCAAATTCATTGAAGATTTTCTTCTGGCTTCAGAGACTTTTTGTTCTTGTTATCCATTAACAACATCAACAAAAAGAAAGAAGGAACAGTGAAAAATATCAATTCATAAAGGTTACAAGTTCTTTAGGAATGAGGATATCTTAAATCACAATTCACTGAAGTCAGGATGACACATAAATTCAATTATCATATTCAAAGCAGTCAACACAGTTAGAAGCTTGAGTTATATGGTTGAAGAAATGGAAGAAATCATATCACCTTATAGAAGAAGATTACATCAGGAAAGTCTTTCATCCAACCATGTTGCTATTTCCTTCTATATGATGATATGGGTTTCAGAGACTTCTCATACTTTCCCTTCTCTTCCAGGATTTTGTTAGCCAAATCCTCTTGCAGGATGGGGAGGAGAGAATACACCAGTTTTCTTTACACTCAGAACTCTATTTTCCCCCTTTTCTGGGGATTGTCATGTTAGGCTTTTCATTAACATTAAAGTTCTTTTGCACCTATGTAACTGTCTCTTTTTTATACTAGAGCCCATCTCTTGTATTTAACTGGCTTTTTTAAACAAATCATACCCTAATGTAATGCAAAACTCTGCCACCTTCCTTTGTTGGATATCTGGCATTCTGAGGAATGCACCTTTTGTTGCCCTTGCACTGCGTCAGTTTATACTAAAAACATATGACACAAATATTTAAACAGGTTTATTGTGTGTGTCTCATTATGGGCTCTTAGACATGAAAATAATTAATCACTTCAGCGTGAAAGTGATTTTTCTCACTGAGGTTTCTTTCAGATTGCCCTCCAAACTAATTAATGTTCAGTAGATATTTTTCTCCAATTAAATTTCTGGATCAAAAAGAACTTGGGAAATTTGGAAGTTATGCTGAAAACAAACAATTGTTTACTAGGAAAAGAAGAGTAATTGGTTTATGAAAATGGGCAAAAAAAGCAGGGAGAGCACAGTTTGAAATAATGGTAAGCCAGAACTTTGTCTTGGTAAGTATATTAAACAATCGTGATTATAATCACACCTAGTATGTGTCCAGCATATTTTCATGACCTGTAATACCTGTGCATGCACATATCCCCTACCACAGAGGGTAACAGATTTGTTTGATCCATTTAGGAACTGTCACATGGGAAAAGACTATGAATGAACTCTTGAGAGACGAGTCTCTCTACACCTTTCAATGAAGCTCAGTTTTCTCTACCTTACTGCTTGTGTCTTTTACCTCTGAGGATTAGCTATGCACTACATTTGCTTGAATTTCCTCTCTTCAACTAAATCTACCCAAATGAAGACCCTTCAAGGGAAATTCTTTTACCTTTCTTTCCAGCAAATGAGCTGTTCCATGCCGTGACTGTCCTCTTCTTCCATGTCCTGAATATCAACTCATTCAGTCTTCTTCAAAGCCTGCAACTATCCTAGAAAATTAAATAGAACCACAGCCTAGGCTTGCATGCTGGCACACAGCTAAGTTTAATGCTAACAGATTGTCAGATTTTGGCTTGATACCATTAAGTCTACTCCCCAAAGCTAAAAAGATGTCTAATCCCCCTTTTCCTACCACTTCTTGCATTCATCTTACTCCTGCTTCTACAAGGGCAGGTGTAGCAGTGACCATGCAGGGCAGGGCTATTCCTTTTATGTCCTGTTGCTGAGGGATTTTCCATCAGGTCAGAGGTTTAAATATATCAGCTATTGCTATCTTCCTCAATAAAGAGTTTTTAAAATCAAACTGTGAAATAGAAACCTAATAGAGATTTAAAAGATGAAATCCTTGCAGATTTCACCCCTTTATACATTTTTATCTTTCAAATAGTCTTTTCTGTGTCTCTCAAACCCTGTGTTGCTAGGGGCAATAGAAAGTAAAACCAAGATATTGAAGCTTTTAGAGAAGAGTTGCTAAAATATTGTCTATATTATAAAGAAAACTGCATTTAAAACATATTTCAACTTATCATATACTGGCCCCTGAATTGCTGTAATTGTCTGAAATAATTTATGATTTATAGAATCAAACACTCACAGAAACCATCTTTCTATGTACATGCACTATATTATAAATGTGAATTTTATAAAACAAACTGATAAATTTAGATTATTCAGGTTGACAACTATTGTTCTGTAGCGAAACTGAATGTCATTCTAGAAGTTGCAAAATAAATCTATCATATTTTAATGTCTTCTCATCCTAGATGGATCATATGGGGTGTTTTCAGGCTATTTTAAAGTCATGTTGGGGGGGGGGAATGACTGCAAAAACAAGTGGGCTACATGACTGTTAATATAAGAACAAAAAATGGTCACAAAAGACTTGAAACAAACTGAAAATTTATCCTGGTGAAATCATGCTAAGAAAACACAGAATATTTCTTCTTGGTTTTAATATTATTCTTACATAGTGCTGAAATTGTAAAATTTTAAAATTTTATTTCAGCTGGAAAGAAGAATTCCTTGTTCCAAGGCTAATTATAAGGCATGTCACCTGGCACAATACATCCACCAGGTTTTATGTGGAGATCTGTGTGGAGATCTGTGTGGTTGCACCATGGACTGCAGGGGAATCTCTGCTCCGGCACCTGGAGCATGTGTTCCCCCTCCTTCACCACTGACCTTGGTGTCTGCAGTGCTGTTTCTCTCATATGTTCTCACTCCTCTCTTCTCTTCCTGCAGATGCTCCTGTACAATAACTTTTCCCCTCCTTAAATCTGTTAACCCAAAGGAGCTCCCACTGTTGCTGACTTGGCCAGCAGCGGGTCCGTCTTGGAGCCAGCTGGAATTGGCTCTGTCAGGCATGGGGGAATATTCTGGCAACCAGAATTTTTCTAACATGTGCATGAAAATTTAAACTGCAGACAAAAATAACTTTTGTTGAAATGTGACACACTAAAAGTATCTGCAGCTCTCAGTTTGAATGACCATTAGGGCCCTGGGTTTGGCACTTCTTGATATAAATGCAAACCTTCAAACCATTTCTACTGCTTTGAGGTCAGTATTTTAAATCCATGCCTGAAACATGTCAATTTGAAAACTGAATGATAGGAATAAAGAATTTCTCTTAAATGCTATTATTTCTTAATATGGTCTATAGTATGCTGTTAAATCAGATCCCAGGACTAATTGCTTCAGAAATTTTGTACTCTTAGCATCCAAGGACTGTTATAAGGAGATAATAGTGAATTTGTATCTAGGCCTACAGCAAGGAGGAACAATGAACTTCAAATTTTTCAGTAAAAATCTCAATATATTCATCAGAATAAAAGAAATCTGTAACTACAGATTTAATTTAAATGTGCTCTTTTCTGATTAATTAAATTTTTGGCATATATAGTTGTATTTTGTGTCCTCCTAACAGGAGAATAAAAAAATATTTCTATTGTTCTGGTCACTATTTGACATAATACAGTGTCAGTATTTTGTAAATGTATAAACAAAATTGTTTGGATTTATATTCCTTGTTTAAGAGAATATACTTAGCTGTACTCTGTCATATGTACAATCAAACCCAAATATTAATTTTATAGGAAATTTAAATATGGCGTATATTATTTGTTATGGGTGTATATTATTTGTTATTGATATTTTAATATTGCTGTAATTGAACAGAATTATGAATGAACATATTTCCATAACTTAGAAGCTCTACCTGAAATATATTTTTTTCTGCCTGTTCTTTGTCACTGCCTTCCTTTTGAATCCATGTGGAAAAAATCTGTACACTTTGAGATCTACAACAGGTAGCAATTTTAGCTGCAACATCTACGCACAACAGCCTACAGAATTTCTGGATTTGATTAAATGGTTTATCATCCACATTGAGCATACAAAAATAATAAAGTAGTTGTGGTGAGTTAATGTTTGCCAGCTGCCAGATGTCCGCCAACCACCCCTTACAGTTCAACTCCAGAACTTTTTAACCTGAAAAAAACTCTTTATGGTGCTCTAGATGGTAGGATAAGTAGATAATTTAACTAACCAGTCTGCCTGAAAGTACTGAAAATATTTAAATTATGGAAGCACATTATTACTGTCCTACTTCTAGCTAACTAAACGCAAATTGAGCATAGACCTGTGTTTTGTTGGATGAAAGTCAAGGAACGGGGTTGTGAAGAATTTTTGATCTATTGTCTTCGACTTAGTGAGATGATATCAAAAGAGCATTCATGGAGTTTGTAAGACCACAACATGTAAGCTTACCTTAATAAATTTTAAAAAAGAAGAAAAAGATTATTTAGATGACTACATTTTAAATATATAAATTCTGATAGAAAAATGCCACCGTGACTTTTTCAGCACTTTGAATTTCACCATGAGAATTGTGGCTGGGTGCCTTGGGAATTATACTGCAAATGCTTTGTTTTTTAGTATTCTTGGAAGTAACTTTAACAGTGCACCTTAAGGATGCCCGTAGAAAACTGAATTGCAGAGATGTGGTCCTGCCAGAATGCCATTGCCATGGAGAGGGGAAAAAAAATATACATCTTACACTATGTATTTGAAGATTTCTTTGTCTGATATTTTTTCTAAGTGAGTTTTTATTCTCAGCTCCAAATCCTTTTTCCGGTGTTATTTACTTTGATATGTTTTGTTAGTGTAAAGGCCTACAGCTAATATACATATCTGAGGAATTTGGGGTTGTCTGGGAGACAGAAAATCTGGAATTGTTTAGCCTGGAGAAGAGAAGGCTTTGAGGAGATCTTATTGTATCCTTCCAGTACTTAAAGAGGGCTTATGAAAAAGATGACAACAGACTTTCTAGTAGGGCCTTTAGAGATGGGACAAGGGGTAATGATTTTAAACTGAAGGAGGGTTGATTTAGATTAGATATAAGGAAGAATTTTTTTGAGGGTGATGAAACAGGTTGCCCAGAGAGGTTTTAGGTGCCCCATCCCTGGAAACATTCAATGTCACGTTGGACTGGGCTCCGTACAACCTGATGTGGTTGTCTCACTGCAGGGGTTTGGACTAGATGGTTTTTAAAGGTCCCTTCCATCTCAAACCATTCTATGATTCTCTGATCAGCACTTATTAACAAGGTCAACAAATGTAGATTTAGGAGGAGAACACAACACAAAGGAGCTAAAAAGGAGAGAATAAAAACTGTTGAGTGGAAACTGATAGTGAAGATTTTTAAATGTATTGGCCTTGCATAGCAAAGTTTTGGTGGCAGGGGGCTACAAAGGTGGCTTCTGGCAGCTTCTGATAGCTTCCCTCATGTCTGAAAGATCTTGGTGAGAGAAGGTGGAGAAATTGTGATTGAAGTTGAACACGGGGAGGGGTGGGGAGAAAGTGTTTTAAGACTTTGTTTAATTTCTTATTATACTACTCTGATTTGATTTGTAATAAAATATAATTAATTTCCCCAAGTCAAGTCTGTTTTGCCTATGACAGTAGCTGGTGAGGGATTTCTCCCTGCCCTTGTCTCGACCCATGAGTCTTTCATCCTATTTTTCCCACTTTTCCAGTTGAGGAGAGGGAGTGATACAGCAGCTTTTGTGGTCATCTACTGTCTATCCATGGTCAACCGGCCACAGTCCTTTTTTGGCACCCAACATGGTACACAATGAATTCAGGATAAGGACAGTAACTGAGAGAGGTAATGGGCAAAGCGTGGACTGGACATTGCTAAGAGCAAGGAGCAGAATGGTTGTAGGGAATTTTTGTTGTAATTGTGGTGAAAGGATGAGAAGTGAAGTGGGTGTAAATTATCCACTTTTATCAGTGTTATGATGGTGTCTTGCACATTTTGGTGTGGGAAATTCTTTTTGTTGAAGTAAGTGAACTTTGCAAAGATTGACATAAGAATATTGCCAACTTTTCAATCATACAAAACGTGGAAAGAAGTAGAAGGATCACCTGAATCTGATGACCTCGGCGAATATGTTTTTATCATCATCATCATCATCATCATCATCATAATAGTAACAATAATCTTCAATTTAAGTACATTTCCATTAAACAGTTGGACTTCTAAGTGTAAATTTTGCATTCAATTTGTTGTTAATTTCTTATGATTCCCCTGGTTCATTGTCATGCAACTAATACAGTAATTACAGAATTTTTCCTACAGTGAATGCTGTGTTATCAATTGAAAAATATTGTGCTATTGCAGTATGAAATGTGAATAGAAAATGGGTTTTTCTGCAAAATTAAGCTTACATTTTAAAATTTCATCAGGAAGCAGCTGTTTTGTAAATAAGATATAGCTGGTTTTAATATTTAGTTCCCATGGCAATAACAACATGAACCTAACTGGCAAAACATGCAAAACATTGACTCCCTGCAGCCATTATGCATTCTTACTTCAGCTTCCCTGGCAGAAGGGAATTGACATTTCATTATTGACAAAAAGTCTTGAGTGTTCATGAACTATTACTGAAAAGTTTCTAAATTGCCACCCTTCATCCTAAGGCTCTTAGGAAGACGCAAGCAAAAATTTACCTCAAGTTAGATGCGCGTGTGCACAGTGGAGAATTTGAACCCCTGTATAAAAGGAATGCACACAACAAATAACTAATTAAATATGTGTGCTGGTTTTGGCTGGGATAGAGTTAATTTTATTCACAGGGGCTAGTACGGGGTTGCATTTTGGATTTGTGTTGAACACAGGGTTGATAATACAGAGCTGATTTTGCTACTGCTGAGCAGGACTTTCCCAGAGCCAAGGCCTTTTCTCCTTCTCGTACTGCCATGCTGGTGAGGATGTTGGGGGTGCATGTAAAGTTGGGAGGAGACACAGCTGGAAAGGTGACACAAATTTACCAAAGGGATATTCCAGACCCCATGGCATCATGCTCAGTATGTAAAGTTAGGAGGAAGAAGGAGGAAGCGGGGGACCTTTGAAAAGATGACTTTTGTTTTCCCAAATCACCGTTACATGTGATGGGGCCCTGCTCTCCTGGAGATGGCTGAACACCTGTCTGCCCATGGGAAGCATTGAATTAATTCCTGATTTTGCTTTGCTTGTGTGTGTGGTTTTGGCTTTCCCTATTAAACTGTATTTATCTCAACCCACAGGTTTTCTCACTTTTATCCTTCTCATTCTCTCCCTGATGCCACTGGTGGAGAAGTGAGTGAGTGGCTGTGGGGTATTTTGTTGTTGGCAGGGGTTAGGCCATGACAATATGAACAAAAATAATGGATGAGGCTAGAACTGGACTTCTACTTAATGAAATCTTTACAAGTAATGCTGTATTGCAACAAGGAAGTTTGGGACAAAGTCTCTAAATTTCATAGGGATTATCCAAAGTGGGGTCTAGTGGACCCCACTGGTGTCCATGACAGGGGGTTCAGATTAGATGATCTTTAAAGTCCCATCCAGCCCAAACCATTCTGTGACTCTATGATTCTGTGACACAATAAAAAATAAGACTTAGCCCTGCAATCTCTCATAATTCAGATTTGGCCTTCCAAAGATGGCAGCAAATGAAACATTGTTAATTTGTGATAGTTTCTATGTGAAGAGGAGGATGAAGACACACACTGTAGCATTTCATGAAGGAATAGCACTGCTTGTATTTACAGTGACTGTGGTGGTTTATGTTCCTGTAGTCTATTTACCCTAAAATCTGAATAAACTCTTGGCAGGTCAGCATTGACCAAGTCTCCTTCCCTGGACAGTGGATGTGCACAACTCCACTGAAGTTTTGCTGCTATATTAGGGGCCCATTCTGGTTACAGCACCTTCCCCATTGCACAACTGTCTTTTCAGGGACACTGGCCCCAGCAAGCAAAAAGATGACAGGAAATCAACTGTTTTCCTGTTTGCCACAGGATGTACTCCATGCAGCATGGACTTGTAATGTTGTCTTTAATTTCCTTTTTTATGATTTAAAAATCACTGATGAACAAGTTACCCCAGCTGAATTCAGAGTTGCAAAGACTTTATTTAGTTAAGGGGAGCAAAATTTCCCTTCTTGTACAGTAGTTCATTTTTACTCTGACGTTGATGAATGAGTGACAGTTATTATAGGTCTATTTTTTTACACTGAACACAATGATTCTGGCACTAGGCACTTAGGTTTCTGCCACTAAATAATGTGCACAGAAATATTTTAAATCTCAAATGAAATCCAAAAAGATGACAGAAAGACATTAGGCCTACCCAGCTCAGAACTGAGTGTGGTTCTTCAGCTGTTGTGTCTCAGGGACACCTACCCTGTGGTTATTTAACCTGTGCTGCAAAACAGGAATTAAAACAGCTGCCTGAGCAAAGCCTCCTTTGAGAGCCAAGACAAACTGCAATATCAGTGAGTGAAAATTACTTCTATAAAACTTAAATTTGGAAATCATGGATGGGTTATCTGTTTTATTGCAAACAAGGTAGGTTTCTCAAAAAAACTTCTGACTCTTTTCTATTTATGTGGTCTGTACCACTGACCTTTTATTTCAATAGAAATAACACTTGAAACTGCAATGCAATCAGAAATCAGTTTATGAGGTAGAAAATCTCTTTAAATGATAATGAGAAGGTAGGTGATAGTTCAACAGGGTTTATAGTAGTCCTTGGAAGCTGGATATAGAGAGAAATTGGGTAGATAAAACATATCATTGCAGGCTATAGCATCATTGCATAACAGCAAGGAAAAAATGTTTAAATGGGCATCTGTTCGCAAAAGCAAAGACAGACAAAACCCCACTGGTATAATTTTTAGAGTCACTTTAAATGAACACTGAAATTGGCTTGAGCCCTTATTCAGAAGTTTGAGAATAAAAATTATAAATCCTTTCCTTGGTGTTCTTAGTATGCTGAATTTCTTACCTACATCCAACACTTTGAATGGATGACCAAAGGATCTTTGTTACATAGAATAGAATGTAGCAACTAGAAAAGACCCCCGTATACTGTAAAATTACAGATTGCTTTAAAAATATGGGGATTTCAACAGCCACTTTAGCTGTCTCAGAGAATGCAACTGGTGGTGAGTTGTAAAAAAAATTTGTGTTTTATAGCATCATATTATTTCCCAGTCCCTGTTTTTTGTATCCAGAGCATGAATTACTTCTCTTTTCTGAACCAATCCTTTGAAGGTATGTTGTAGGTTTCCCTTGTAGTTCAGGATGCAGAAAACAGGGATGGAAACATAGTTTACGCAAATTAATTCTCCAGCCAAAGCTGTATGTTTTACATTCATGGAAAGAGCCACTTGGGGGTTGTAGAAGTATTTAATTTCAAATGTTAGGAGACACCTTTTGATTCCAGGCTGCTGCATGACATTCAGGGCTGCTGGACCCATCAGTTTTCATTATTCCTGTGATCATAGTTCCCCTGACAGGGAAATTAAAGGTGCGGTCCCTGTGGTTCGTACCAGTAAATTCTCAGGTTCCTCTGAAAGGAAGGAAGAACTGATAAAATATAATGACTTTGTCAATCTCCTTCTGGTATTTATTTGTCTGACGTCAGTAACTGGAAGACCTTGAGATCTGCTGGTAACTGGTAAAATTAAATGCTATTGACCAGAATGAAAAGTTAATATGACTATACTATACGCTATTTTTGCATTCAAAATGTTATGTGACTTTTAGTTAATTATTAAAAGCAATGAATGTGTTACTGGTTTTTTTCCCCCCATGTTTCCTCCTGAAGTCTTTAATATATTCTTCACAGTTTCAAATAGATTGTAGTCTTCTGAAAAATATTTTTCATTCATTTGTAGGAACACGTACATTCTGGCCTCTTTCTCTGTAAGATAAATGTGTGAATTTCTGCCAAAATATTTTACTTATATGTCTCACCATTAAAGTTTTTAATGAAGCTCCAGGAATACATTGTAGTTATCATATGGCACTGGGAAATATTATACTGACTCTGGGAGCAACAGCCAGAGAAGATTTTTAATGTACCATTAAGTAGTAAACTCACAGCTGCATGATAGTGTCTAAGTAACTGTTGAGTGTAATCATTTAAAATATGCCCAGAATAAAAGAAAATATGTATATAAAAAAGGAAAGGTCAGTGGCTTACATTTTCTAATTCCATTTTATTCAAATTAAAAATGTTCTTCAGATAAAGGAATTAATGTACTGTTTAGTCAAAGGGAAAAATTGTTAGGAAGTGTTGAAAGTAGATGAGAAGGATTGTGTGGGTACAACAGTTTCTAATGCTGACTGGAGTGTTATGGTAAAACTAATCAGTTCCTACCATCAAAACCACATTACATATTAAAGTGAAGGAGGTAAAAGCAGAGTATTCTGCACACAATGCAATAATACTAATGCTCAATTTCCATTTGTAATCATGTTAGAATCTTCTAGGAGAATAAACCGCAATGAACAATTAAGTGATATTTTCCGTTCCTCGGAAAAAAAGGAGAGGAGGGTAACTATAGAAACATTATTGCATAAGTCTAAAAGAACCTGAACTCAGAATTGCTTAATTTTATTTTTTTTCCATCATGTAAAATGTGTAGCTCTTCTGGGTTTAGATAATCATTCAAGAATTGCTGGGAGGCCATACAATAACAAAATGTTAGTGCTATCCAAAAATATTATGAAAATAGGTCTTGTAAATATAAATTGGTTGAAAAGGTATCATACCTTTTCCTAGTCATTGAGATCCAGTTTCAAAATATCTGGAGAATGACATTATCCTGATGAGATAGAAATGTATCTCATTTGTATCCAATGTAGATACAAACTTTTCACAGTTATAGTCTCTGATTCTGGAGGCAACTCTAAATAAATAGACACTTCTTTTTCATGGGAACGCAGTGGGCTGTGCACAACTTTAGTATGAGACAATAGAGTTGGAGAAGGAACAGAGAAAATGTTTTGACCTTTTTTGCAACACATATACATATTCTATAATTTGTAGTTCATAGTTGCTTTATAAAGAGAAGATGAGGTCACCAGTCAGCAAAATATTTTTTAAAAAAGGTGAATAATAGGAACCAAGCAAGAAAAATCAACTGAATCTTGGACTATTCCCATGTGATTAAAGATTAACACATACATAAATACTTGGCTCTTTGGAAGAAAAATCAGAACTATACAAAATTGGTCAGAAAACCCTTGAACAAAGGAGTGTGAAGTTTCAGCCTGAAGAATATATTTTTTAGAGAATATATTCTCTTTTCAATGAAATTGCAGTCTGAAATGTTTGGTTGAGTGATCTGGTTTTTTCTCCACAGTCTATTTCTGCCTGTTTTGTTTTTTTTTTTTTAATTTTGTACCTTTTTGCTATAATAAGGGTTATAGTATTTCTCACTGCTATAGGAAGAATTTCTGATATTATAAAAGATATCTGTACTTTTTTATATTTTATCCCTGCATTTCTATTCTTGTGCATTTTTATGCAACTATTTATTGTTATTGTCTTCATTTTAAGAAACTGAAGTATAGATAATGTATTACTAATTCAGTTCATTTCAAGGACACCAGTCTTTTTATATTTTATATTTAAAAGAGTCTCTCATTGATTTTCTCTTTTTATGACCATTTTATGTTCTGTTTCTGCGCAGTTTAAATTCTGACAGATCAGATTTTTCCTTCAAATCCCAAGACACCAGCTTTTTCATAGTGACTTTTGGAGTTTGTGTCCATAGGAACCAATTTTTTTTCTGTATTTGGTTTTTATATCTTCCAGTATATGCTTTGCAAATGAATAATAAATATATAAAATGAAAAAGAAAGCACAGAAGTGAATAGATACTTAAAAATTTCAAGTCAAAATTAAAAAACATACTTTCTTCTCCTTTCTGGGTTTCTTTATATATTGAGATGAGGAAAAGTAAAGCCTTGTTGTGGATAATAATGGCTCCCCCCCCCCCTTTATTTGTATATAAAATGGTAAAATATTCTCTTTTCTAAATTCTAAACAATTTTTGTAGTATGAATAATGACATTCTTGCTTTTGAGAAAAATGGACAAAGCTACATAAAGTGGGTTTAGACAAATAAGCACCAAATACTGTCATAAACAAGCTCCCAAGAAGGATTAAGAGTTGGACATTTAACACCCTTATTTTGTTGCTGTTTGTAATACTTGCTGACAATAAGCAGTGTTATTATAAGTGATAAATACGAGGAAGAAGCAAGACTCTTCTAAAATATATTGGAATATTTTTCTCACTCTGTGATGTTTGCACATTTGGGGCAGGGAATGTTCTGCTTTATAAACAAAATTCCCCTTGTATCTATCTCTGGGTATTCGACTCATTGTAAAATTATGCCCTTTAGTTTACAGAAACGCAAACACAGTTAAATTCTTTGTATAAAATTATAAATTTGAAGCAAACTCTATGAAATTTGCTGACTTTCCTAATGACATGTTTTTAAACCAGACATGTTCAGTACTCAAACCTTCAGCTGCCTGCCTCTGTCTGACGTCTATAACAGATTTGAGGTGGGGTTGCTTAGAGGTCTCCTGTGGAAAGCTCCTCAAAAAAGGCCAAAAGGCTTTTAAAAATAATTAAAATAATGAAGCTTTTTAAAACTCTGAGTGACAAGGTCTGACATCAATAAAAATGATGCGAGTTTATGCACAGCGCTTCTCGGATTCTGTCTGCCCTTGAAGGCAAGTCTTTGCTTCTCAGTTTGGTTTCAATCAACTGAATAGGCTCCCACATCCCAGGGAAATCTTTACAGTCCTCTTCTCTTATGGAACCTCCTTATGAGAGCCTCTACATTAGTTTATCAGTTCAGATTAGCAGGGTATTTTGAAGTAAATCTCATTGCACGACTGGATCTTTTATGTTATGAAAAGCATTAAAACAGTGCGATGAAAATTAACATAAAAGTCTGGGAGGCTGAAACATGCTGACCTTGACTTTGGCCATTTTTCACCAGTATGAAGAAGTCAATTAATTTTCTTGTCAATTTTTCAATTAATCTGATTGAAACATGTCTATGCTTCTATTTAACTGCTTTTTAGAAGCATACATGTACCTGAGTTTGCCAAGCACAAGAGTTCATGGAAGGTCAAATAGCAGGTACATTCTCTCAAATCCAACATGAATGAAAACCTATTTTTAGAAGTACTTTTCATAGCAATTGACAATGCATATATGTGAAAAGGAATTGTAGTCTTGTGGTCATGCCAATGATACATTTCTTTCACAAGTCATCATTGTACATTTCAAATTTCCCAAGAGAGAGGCCCGTGTTTCAAAATTTCTATAATTTATTTCTTCTATTTTGTCAAGAATCATAGTCCAGCTCTTACTCACAATATAGTATTGTAGTCTCAGAACAAATCTAAACCAAAGTCACCCTTTGAATGTCACACATTGATATTAAAATTTAAAATTACATTTTCTGTATTTATTTTCCAGGAGATAATTTGCACCAGGGGCAAGTTTACAGAAGCTAAATGCTAGCTGTCATTTCTAAGGATGATTCAAGATTGCAAAGAATGTGGGGTTTTATAAGATCATTCATTTCTGTGTTTTTAAGACTCTGATGTATGCATTTTTTCTTTATTTTCTAAATAAAAATGTATTTATTTTCCAGGATGTCAAGAGTATTTCTACACTTGTAAATGATAAATGTTGACATGGCTTGCTTTGAATTTAATGCAAAAATGCTAAAACCATGTTAAGGTAGAAAGGTTTTTTTCAAGTTTAGGAAATGCCTGATTTAAGATACCATGTTCAGTGTCAACTCACTTGTGTTTGCACATAATAATACAGTTTTTGAGGCATGACAAGCATTTGAATGATGAAGGAAAAGGGAGTACATGCACAGGTATGATTTTTCTTCAAAGAACTTTATAATTTCATCCCTTTTTGAAATAAAAATATTACTTACCTCATCTAACCTCCCCCAAAAGTGTCAGAATAGAAGAAGGACAAGTACATTCTCTACCTCTATTCAAGCAGTGGTGAGGCCATACCTTGAATGCTGTGTTCAGTTTTAGGTCTCTCACTGCAAGAAAGACATTGAGGTGCTGAAATGAGTCCAGAGAATGGCAATGGAGCTGGAGAAGGGTCTGGAGCACAACACCAATGAAGAGCAGCTGAGGGAGCTGGAACCATTAAGCCAGGAAACAAGGAGGCTCAGGAGGAATCATACAACTTTCTAAAACTCCCTGAAAGGAGGGTGTATGCAGATGGGAGTTGGTCTCTTCTTCCAGGTAACAAGAAATAGGACAAAAAGAAATGGCCTCAAGTTGCATCAGGGGAGGTTTAGATCGATTATTAGAAAAAATATCCTCACTGAAAAGGTTGTCAGAAATTGGAGCAGGCTGCTCAGGGAAGTGGTGGAATCACTGTCCCTGGAAGTGTTCAAAAAATGTGTGAATGTGGTAGTTTTGGACATGATTTAGTGGTGAACACTGTGGTGCTGGGTTAATGATGGATGTTAGTGCTGGACTCGATGACCTTGGAGGTCTTTTCCAACCTTAACCATTTTATGATTCTGTGATTCTATATGATGCATTTCGTCACAAGAAAGTGTAGAAATATCAATATCTGGACAACTGGAGTGCCAGAGTCCCTGAACAGACCCTTTTTAGGGTAATAGTGACTGAAGCCTTGGAAACTATAGGGTAGCCTGCAAGTGGGCAAGATGATGAGCGATGACACTGACTGGTTTCAGGAAAGGAACAGGAAGAAATCCAAAATTAGTGGAGTGGTGTCTTCAGATTGAAATGAGGACATGAATTACCTCACATTATCATATGTGAAAGGAGTAACTACTGTTGAGAAGGAAAGAAAAGACAACAAAATTTTCACATGGAAGTGGAAAAGCATCTGCTTATAGTTCTGTGTATGGGGTGGTTTTGGTTTTTGTTTAAATGTCACTCAGATGGCCACAGACAGTGAGAGAAGAAGACTGAGTGGAAAAATGAAGACATTATTTGTCTGAGTCAATATTTTTGCTAGCGGGATTTCAATCAAGTGCGATTGTACGGGAAAAAGCAAATAGAAAAGATAGGGTTGAAATTATCATTTGTATTATGTGTAATGCAGTAGAGATTACAGCCCCATTGTGCCAGATCTCAAACGTGAACAAATATGTCATCTGTCATGGAGAGAATATAACAAAAGCAGAAAAGACAGGCCTAATGTGAAAGAAAAGTAAAAAGACAGAGAGATATGCAGGTGACAAAGTGATCTAAATAAGCTGTAGAAGTCCTGTGTAATTCAATGCTACATTTTGAATCCCAGACCAGCCTGTTACTCTGGAGTCTTAAGCACTTCTTTAAATGACATCTAAGAACAAGAGCTGAAAGGAAATTGTATAGCAGGGATGCACACTTTTACTTATTTATCATCTTATGTAATTATTATTATTATTATTTATTTTTTCTTTGGAGTGGTAAGTATTGAATACACAATTTTTAGTCTGCTTTATATGCTAAAATTTCTGCCGTGTGACTGCATGTGATATTTGCATGCTCCTAGCATATTCAAAGGTGTTTCTGTAGCTTAGATTTCTTCCTTTCATAATGCACTGATAAAACATTTCAATTCTCTGTTACAAATCAAGGCATCATAGAAGCACTGACATTGCTAAATACTTTCAGATGTGATGGGGGATTTATCTTTTTTGGTTGAAAGTATGGCTAATTTTTTTTTTTTAAATCTCTGCTTTGTAACTGCCTGTTAACAACAGCCACATTCTCATCTATTTGACAGGTTGTTTGAAAGTATGGCTAATTTTTTTTTTTTAAATCTCTGCTTTGTAGCTGCCTGTTAACAACAGCCACATTCTCATCTATTTGACAGGTTGTTGCTTTGAAGTGCTGAGGTTACAGGTCATGCTAGTAATATCTTTCCTGACATATAAACCAGATTCATTCTTTCCATTTCTTCAAATTCCTTTTCAAAAATGCTTTCCAGTTTTTACTCCTTCACTTTTTCCACCAGACTTTTCCTCTTCATTTCACCACGTTTCTCTGCAAACAGATGCCTGCAGATGTCCATTCACCCTGCTGCTGTAATGAGTTGTCCATAAATAACACTGTCAACGTCAAATAATGCTTAAACATCTATTTCCTCAGTGCCATTTATTTGCTTGGATGCAGACCTGACATGTGTTGTTTCCAGATCAGAAATAACTTGCATCTGGCAAACTTTACTTGTAGCTACAGAAAAAAAACCATGTCTTTTCATACTTGCCTATGGAGACACCTTTCTTGTTTGATGTGTTTCAGGTGCAAATGAAGCTCTTCAGGGTAAAGGAAGGAATTATTGTTTGGTCAATTTTCAGTTCCAAACTGGTTCACTAAATTCCTCATTTATACTTACCCTTTTTAAGTATTCATTTTAGAAATAGCTTATTGCCTTCAATACATTTGCATTAGTAACCAGATCACATTCACTAAATCCTGATCATGCACATTTTTGGTAGAGAAAAACATCTTTGAGGCACTGAAGAGCTTGGACCGGCAGCAGGTTTCGAAAGCTTAGTATTAGAAAAAATTGTGTTTTCCTACAATTTGCCAGATTCCAGAGATGAGGCACAGTTGATAAATTCACTTGTTCTTAAATGAGATTTAGAGACTGAAGGACCCACTCTGTAGACTGAAGGCTCCTTTTTATTGTTTTCTACCCTTCAAAACAAATAGAGGCAGAATAAAGCAGTGTCTGAGGGAGAGACTCAGAAACAAACAGAGTCACTGGAGAAGGTCAACCATTCCAGTTATATGAACAGGCTAGAGACAAACTTGAGGTTAGATCTAACACCATGACTGTTGGACAAGATATTTGGACTTTCCTTGCATTTTTACAGGAGGACAGTGGAACAATCAAATGAGATTTGAAACTTGCAACACGGCGATCAAGAGCCAGGAACCTGCCCTTCAGCAGAACTTGGGTAATTCAGTTCTCAGGGCTTGGGGTGGCCAAGGTGGGACTGGCAGGGGTCTCTCCTAGTAATAAATATCTACAGGCTTGTTTCTAAGGAAAATGTGTGAGCAATTTCATTGGGGAGGAGCAGGAGGAACAAAATCCCTAACATATGTTATGGATAATGTGTAATTTTCTGGCCTTTTTTGCAATAATAAGAAAGAAAAAGACACTTTTGAAGTTGCTTCATATTGAGATAGCCCAAAGCAATACTGAAATAATAGAATGAATATATTTTTTTATCCAGCCCTCTAAAAATTATAAACTGAGACATGAAGATACAGCTTCCAATGAGCCAGGAGGAGTCACCAAGATTCACCACGATTTTTGAATCCGCAGGTTTCATCACCTGGGATTTGGCTCACAGTCTTAATCCATTAGAAAAGTGCTTTGCATTTGGCGATGTTTCATTAAACCAGAGATGTCAAAATGAAATGTTTCCACCTCGATGATTAAGTCTCCCCCTCAGTAGGAGCATTAGCCTTAAAGTTGTTTCTGTGGGCAAGTAGTGGCCTGGAATACCAACAAGACTGAGTCCTTTGGAGGCTTGTCTTCTGGATAAGAATCAGAGGTTCCAACCAGCATGTGTTGAGATGCTCAAGATTTTTATACCCTCAATACTGTGTAAGTTGAGAAGGATGCATCTGATGAGTAATGCTTCATTTTCCCAGTTTTGTGCAAGTATTGTAGTAATTTTGGTCCTTTTTTAGGGTCTTCCCATAGATGTTCAGGTGTAAATACTGAATATGGTCTAAGCCACAGATACTTTAAATGTTTAAGAAATTTTTTTTAGGTAAATAAAAATTAAACTAGCAAATGGAAACTCATCTCTTTATTGAATATCTTGAGCAAATTATTATTCATTTTCACTAGCTTTGTGAACTTTCAGTTCTTGTTCTAAATCAACCAAACTTGTTTCCTTCCTAAATAAACAAGCAAATGAAATACTGATTAAGAACATAAACTCTGTTTAAATTTGTTCAAATTTTCACTGAAATGTTAGTTACCTATATAATCAATGTAACAACACCTGTTAGCTAAATGGAACAACAATTTAGATATACAATTATATGTAACACATGTGGAAATTGAAATACTGTTACTTTCTGTAGTAGGTAAAAAAAAGAGTATATTTTCTAATATAAAAAATGCTTCATATCATATTCAGCAGGTAGGACTTCTTATCAGTGCCCTGAAAACAAGGATTTCATTGTTAAGCAAACTGGCAGAGCAGGCTGGATTTCACCCAAGACAGAGAACTTAATAAGTGCTGTCGCCCATTCTGTTGGTATTAGTCCAATCCATTCTGAAAGACTTTAGTCCAGGAAAATATGACCTTTTCAGAACTATGCAGTTGACTGATGTGGCTGAATTTTTTTTTTCCATGATTCTCTGGGCAAATAGTAGATGAATTTTCTATTGGGGGAATAAATAAAAAAGATTTTCCAAACAATTTTAAAATAATTCATCAAATTTCACATGTTAACATGTCTGTCACACAGGGAGACACATCTACATAAAATTTCCACATCTTGAGCAGATATACTGCATGGAATTAGTACTGCAGAATCTTTGAGATGTGGACTGTCTGATTTTACATATATGTCCAATTAATATATGAAACTCATACATTGGGCCATTTGGGGAGCCTCTAAGCCTCAATGGTAGTTTAACAAATGTAGCATTTTTAGTATCTTCCGAAATACATTAAGCTTTATGTGTTTATATAGCTTTTTATACTTTACAGTATTAATAAAATACAGTGGAAAAATATTTCAGTAATATTAATTTATTTTAGGAAATAAGTTTACAAAGGACTCAGTCCCATTAAGTACATAAGATCCTGAAACAATGACGTAGGATTGCCTTTTTGATGCAAGATTGGGGCCTGAACTTGTCCCTGAATAGAGAACACGTGAGTTAAGTGTTTTGATTCAACTTTTTAAAGACAACTGCTGGTCACATCTGCTGTTCCAAGTTGCATATAAACAAGTTTAGAGAAAAAAAAATAATGTATGCATTTGAGTACTATGTTTCGTTTAATATTCAGGGTTTATTCCTTAATTTTAATTAAACTTTTGCTGCCTATACAATGTTTGAAGTTCACATTAAGAGAGCAAGTTTGTTCACAGAAATAGAATGTGGTACTTTGACAATTTCTAAGTTTGGGTTTGGAGTTTTTTTCTCCTTAAAACTCTGTAATAAAATCACCAATACCCTGTTCCTTTGAGAATTTTTAAAAATAAGTACATATCTGTTCTGACTACGTTTTTTCTGAAAAATGTTTCTTGGAGTTTGAACAACAGCTGGAAATATAATCAGTTCTGATTTTCCAGACAGTGTAAAGCTGAACATCAGTTTTTCTGTGTTGTTTCTTAGCTTGTAAATAAATATGAACAGAGTCTGCATATTATTTTCTGTCTGGATGTATTTTTTTCCTGTTACTAATGCTGCAGATTCATATCAACACATCTCTGAAGCCCTGATACTCAGGGTTTTGCACTCAGAATGTTATTGCTTTCCCCAGTCAGTCACTGAGAAATACAATATTTATTTGAGAGTTGCCTTGAGAATAATTTTTGAACTTGTACAGAAAACTAGAAGAAAAAAATCTTACTAGAATTTTATCTTCTTTTTGTGATTTTATTTTTAAATTTTTCTTACAACCTGTATTCCGTGACCGGAAAATTTTAATTAGTCTCTGTACCTTTTCAGTAGACATCTACTTCCACATGTTGCATTCAACACCACTCAGAAAACACAGGAAAAGAGAAAAATCATCAAATGTAACCAGATAGTGGGAGAGTAAAAAGCTGTTTATATTTGACATCTGATACAAAATATATGCAGCAATGACAAACCAGGAGACTTCGTCCTGTGGCAGGGACAAGGGGGAGAGAAGCACTGCTGCTGTAAGAAACTGTGAACAACCAGAGGTGTGAGAGCAGCTTCCATTGCCTGCAGGAGTGGTAGCTAGTGGATACAGGGATGGAAAGAACTACCATGACTACTTGGAAATTTTCTTTCATTGTAATCTGTTTTCTTCCCTTGGTCAGGATAAATGGCAATAGTGTTCTAGCTCATTTTTGGAAGAAAAAATCTGCAGGATTGAATGACAGAAGATATATGTATCCTATTGTCTCCAGTAGGAGAGAGAGAGTAGTTATGGCGTGGGAAAGAAGAAACTTGTTGATCTGGATTACTTGGCACAGACTTAAAGAATTTGTCAACCAGCCTTTCGTATTTCCTAACTACTGAAGGTTATGCAGATTATGGTGAAAATTCCCTGAAAAGCTAGGGGCAGAAAGGTGAATAACTTACACTGGAAAGAAAATAATAAGGTAAGGTCCTATCTAACACTTGTTCTTTTAAAACTGTTTTCCTCATGACTGCTTTCCTATTTTTAAGGTCTACTTGTGAGTTACTTTGCAGCAAGTGCAATTTCTTTTGCGGCAAGTGCTTTAACTGACTTGAATTTCCTACAGGAATATCCTCTGTAATAATCCTGTTTACTGGTTATCCTGTCAGTGTGCTGTCAGTAGCACATCTTTGAGAATAGTGTACAGGGTCTTCCCCAGTCCCACAGTGAGGAGCTGAGTTTCTCTGAATTGTGAATCCTCAGTGGCATCCGGCAGGGAGATGCTGCAATTTGGTCCCTCTGACCTGTGGCAGATGAGAGGCTGGAGTCCTGCCTGTGTTATTTGTTTGTCTTAGGCAGGTCCATTAGTTCCTGAAAACCTCTGTCAAGTTAAGAAACGGAAAGAAAAATTTGATAATCGCCAGGCAAGGCAATTTATAACACACCAATTTCACAAGGAGCAAAAAAGCAGGCTCCTTCTCAAGCAATCCATATTCTATCACAACTCCTTTGTCAAATTAGCTGTAATCAAAGTTCTCTTAGGTCCTGGAGCTGTACTTGGGAAACATTTTTCTTAACTTCTGAATTACTGCTGAACACAGATGTTTACTAAAATCCTCTTTCTGTTGGATATTACTACAAAATCACAGTTAATTCACAAAAATTTTTCTTGGTGTCTTTAATAAGAAGTGTGAATTGGGTATTTTTCCAGAGCTTAACATTTCTAAATTCAGAAGTGAGTGCAAGATAATCAAATGGTGGTGGGCCCTGAAGAGTTATTGGCATGACTACTGTATACCAGCTATGTCTCAAAAAAAACTGTCTTTGAAGTTGCACAGGGCTGATGACACTGATTTGGGTGTGGAAGTTGTTTCTTGTCTCCTTGCACTTCCTTAGCGTTTCAGTAAGGAAAAGTAAAAGAAGGATTTGCTTTTAGGTTTGGTTTTTTTCTGTTAGTTTATACGGCACTATCATAAGAAGCAATAAATAGTTTGATTGCAGTCACATCCATCTGCTTGACAGCAGAAGTGTAGGACCTGTGGAGGGGATATATTATTCTCAAAGAAAGGAGGAGGAGGAGATACAAAAAGAAGAAGTTTGATGTCACGTGGGGCCTGGTCAGAGTTTTGTCCGATCGCATCCCCACATGGGAAGCCTTTAGTTTGTGCCTGGATTGCTCAAGATAAACCAAACCCTGAGAGCCTGAGTGCATCGTCCTGGGGCAAT
Source organism: Pipra filicauda (assembly GCF_003945595.2). Lineage (NCBI taxonomy): Eukaryota > Metazoa > Chordata > Aves > Passeriformes > Pipridae > Pipra > Pipra filicauda. The sequence continues at coordinate 64,364 of NW_024104794.1, read as the reverse complement.
CCTAGGGAGGTGGTTATCATGCTCTGAAAGTGAGGTATCCTCTGCACGGGAAACAAGAGCCATGAATGCAGACCAGGGCTCTGGCTTCTCTGGTGGCATCACCAGTGCGAGGCTCAGGCATGAGCCAACACAGAGCAGCAGCTCCAAAAGCTCAGGCACAGGAGGAATGAGCATCCTGAAGCCCTCCATCACCACTGAGAAAACTCTGAAAGCGCTGGACTCACCCCAGCACAGCAGGAACAGAGATCCTGCCCTGGTGAGGCACTATCCCACCAATGGGATACATCATCCAGCAGTGTCATGAAGGTGCCAAGAGCTGGAAAAGCTTTGTTAAAAACACACTCATTGCCTAATCCACTTTGTCCTTGCCTATTTATTTCATTTATATTTTGTTTGGTTTTTTTAGGCAATAAAAATCATGGAGTATACTATTCTTATATTTGTTTTCTGACTACCACATTATAAACATGGCCAGAAGTTAAGATGAAGATTTTTCCTATACTTTCAACATAATTTTCTTTACAAACAGGATCTGTATTAAAACTGAGAGGAATATAGTTTGTTCAGTATTATAAACATACAGTAGTGCCTCAATGTTCATACTGCGCTTACCTGTGAATATTCCAGTAAACAGAATGACAGCAATATTATAAGTTTTATTGAGTTGCTACCAAAATTGAGATGTTTTAAACTTCATAAACGTAGTCTCATTTAACTAATATTTTCTGCTTTATTTTCCTAAACCCTTTAAGACAATGGAGCATGATTTGAACAAGTGTGCTGATAATATTTTCATTGCTGGTTGAACAGATAAAGGGAATGATTGCTATTTAAGTGCAAAAACAGTTAAATAATAATTATTTTTTAAAATGAAGCTTTGCAGGCTCTGTCGAATAAAACTCTCAAATTCAGTCCCTAAAGTGTAAAATAATCCCACTTATTCTTTGAAATGGTTGAACAGAATAATTATTTTGGTAGACAGAAATAACACAGTACTTAAGTATTGCTTGGCAAATATTAATTAATCCCATTGACATGCAATTATTGCCCTAATTTATTTTTTTCCCCTGAATAAATTGCTGAGCAGTGTTTCCAAAATACTTTTGCTTTGACCCTGGTCTTAAAACTGAATTAGTTACCACAGCAAACATTTGATATCTTCAGAATTTTGGGCTGTGGTGCTTATAATAGGGATAATAATAATGAAGTGCTGTTGCTTGCTGCAGATTCAAATTGTAATTTTTGATGTAATAACCTAATAGAGTGTGTGAATATGTTGTTACTTTATATGTTTCAGAATCTGACTCTCTGGTTGATAATACTTTACATATATAGGTGTTTGCCCCAGAGAGAAAACTGTAATATTGGAGGTTCCCCAATCAATTTTCCTAGGAAATATGTGGGAAATCATTGATAGACTCAGAAATATGATTTAATTTAAGTGAGGGGCTACTGAAGAAGAAATGCTTATTGACTCTCCTTGTAATATTTGCTTGGCCTCCTTTCTGGACTTCTGTCAAGATCCAGAACTGAGAGACCAGTGACAAAATGGTCCTGAGCTTCTAAATCGCATGGAGAAATGTCACTGATGTAGAAAATGATGATAAGGAGAGTGATGATCATGAATAAAAAGAAGTGAAGGAGTCAAGTGTGATAAAGTTTGTCCAGAAGGGTGCATTTTAGCACAAGGAAACCCCTTCCTATTATCTCTACAAAATATTCAATTTGTAAGAGGAGGTGATTTCTCATATATCCCTTGTGTTTTGGGAAGGTCTTAACTGTACTTGTGTAGTTATACTGTTTGTCATACAAAGTATAACAGGTATTTGGTTTTATATTTATTGATTTTTAATTTATTTTAATAACAGGTCCTTGTTTGTCTAAAGCAGAGCTAAAACCAGACTTCTCTGTGTTGGTTTTGTAACCTCCTCTAAAGCCCCAGTCAGACTGACAAAAATATTTCTGGTCTGAAGTGGCAAAATCATTAAAATCAAGGACATTTTGGTTGCTTGTTTTTGCTCTGAAAAAGTATCCATGTTTCTCTGTGTTTATCTATGTAAGTGTGTACATGAGATTCATACATATAATTTCCAATGTGTGAATCTCTATCCTGACAGTTTAAGGTGAGGAGCTAGATAATGTTGTTGGGAAAACTCAGTGTTTAAAACAGATTGAAGAATTTCCCAAATGCCTTCCCCCTTGGGCCAGTTTGTATCTACCTCTCCACAGATAAAAAATGAGACATTTTGAGGACAATTTAGCACAAAAATTCTCTTGATATATCACAATTATAGAAGCATCTGTGTTAAATAACACAGTGGAAATTCACTGGTAATATTCATAATATTAAACTGGTCTACAATTTACCATTTCTCTCCTGATCACTTTAAAATATATGAAAAGTGATACATAAAAAAATAAAAACAAAATCCCCAAACTCATAAACACTTATATCTGTGACCAGAAAGATCAAGACATTTCAATTTTCTAAGTAAATAATAAGTAAATATTGAACTTAAACAAATGTTCTTACAGTTTTTAAGGAATGTATATAGACAGCTGTTGTACAGATGTTTGTTTCATATGTTGTCTTCCTACAATTATATCTATTTTAAAGGCAGGTTTCAAGTTAAGAGAAGATAACATTCATATGTGACAACATAAGAAATTTAAAACTGTAACTCACTGAAAATATATGCATTCCAAAAGATAATTTGATGCTGTGAACATTTTACTTCAGAACGGTGCATTCTTTCAATGTGGTTTATGAAGAAACAATTTTATTAATATCACAATTATTACATTTCTCACTGAAATGGTTTTCTAGGGAGCACTACCAGGATTAGGAGGTCTACATAATTCACATAATCTTGTCCCTCAGAACTCACCTGCCGTCTTTATAGGCAGGGGGATGGAGACTTTGTCTCTCCAGCATCTCTCACTGACATAAAGGTCTTGTGCTGCATAAAAGTGTCCACCAAGACCCACAATGCAGGGGATTTCGACAGCCTGAGATGGTCTCTCAGATGCCAGGTGAAGTTTTCTGCTCCAGAAAATACCTGCTCAGCTGTCCTTGAAATCTCAGGTAATTTTGGTCTCAAACTCTACCTCCAGGACACCACCGAATTACCCAGTAGATGCAGACAATGTGAACAAGTGTTTCAATAAGGAAGAATAAAGGAATTAACAGACCTTTGGGCTGGATTAGCTATCGTGAAGTGGAACAGACTCAAGTTCCAGCAACTTATTTCAGATCTATTGTATTTGGGAGGGTCGTATAAAAGGGGAGACTTAACAACAACATTAGTGAGAGTTTTGTATGGAAAAGTAATGGCAAGATAGCCACCATCATCTGGAAGTGAGAAAATGTTTTCAGGAATATTGAATTTGCTGTCGTCTCTGTGCCAGTGAGGAAACTTATTTCATGAGTAAAATAAAACTCATGTGTTGTCGCAGGTAGTGTCAACAAATACATGAGGATTTTTTCAAAGCTAAAAATGCGTAAAAGACAACAAATTGTTATGCATATGACACAATTACACCAGAAGAAAAGGAATAAAGTAGAAGTAAAGGAATGAAGTCTTAGTACTGCACTGTGTGCAGTGTGCATGTCCTTAAAGATCCAAGACAAAAGATAATTTTTTCTAGGTAAACAAACAACCTATACCTTAGATCCCTGAAAGTGATTTGACACAGTTTGACCTTTGAAATATGTTTTTTTGCTGAGGAGTTTTAAAAAATATAAAAACCTGAAATATTGATTAAATTTTTTGTCTTCTATGAAACATTGTACCAAATTCCATACTTTTCTAATCTGAGGATGGGAAGTCTCATTTTCCTTATCTCTGCTTGCAGTGGACTATTAGATGAGAGAAACAGTCAGACTTTTATTGTTATTTTTATGATAACTGAAATGATTATTTGCTGCAGGGGTCTTTCAGAGAGGAACTTGATTAGAGGGCAGTTATATAGTTTATTTTATGTCATATTAATCATAAACCAATCTTTTTGAAGAACCTTGAGGTTGCAATGTGAGTGGGTTTTTTTCAATGTACAGAGAGCAGGTCTTTAGAAGGCAAAGAGATCTTCCCTGTCGCCAAATCTGTCTTTCAGAAAGTCAAGGATTTGATGGGATAAAAAGAAGAAAAATACATTAAGTATGAAGATGGGGGATAAAATGCCAGTGCTACTGAAAATATCAGTAAGCATGTAAATAGTATTCTATTTCCTAAATGTGCATGTTTCTGTGGAATAGAAGGATAGATGCAGTTTTACAGGATGTAGGTCACGCTTATTTTTTTTGACAGGAGCAACATTAGCAGAGTCTGGTGTTGGGGACCTGGTTTATTCTTGGATCTGCCCTGCTATGAGAATTTGCTCACTTTTTTCCCTTTGTTATCTCAGACAATTACCTGTTATTAAAATAAATAAAAAATCAATAGATATACAACCAAATACCTGTTATACTTTGTATGACAAACAGTAAAACTACACAAGTACAGTTAAGACCTTTCCAAAACACAAGGGATATATGAGAAATCACCTCCTCTTACGAATTATTTGTAGAGATAATAGGAAGAGGTTTCCTTGTGCTAAAACACACACTTTATTCCATTTTTCTCTCTCTCCTTTACAGTCTGTAAGTCCCTTGGTGCAGAAACTCTGTATTTCTTTGTGTGTGTTCAGTACCTATACTCAGATCTCTGTCCAGACCCTTAAATGCACTTGCAAGATGAAAATGGAAGTGTAACTGCCTGATAACCTCAGTGAACTACAGTGAATTCTGTGTAATATCTGAAAGTGAAAGGTATCATGCAAATTACAATTACTGCAGTTAATAGAAGACACATTCCCTTAATGCCACCACATTTTGGTTTCACTGACAATAATTTTAGTAACACTGCTGCACACAAGTAATTCTGAATTGTCTTTGGGTAGTACCAGAACTTCCCAGTGATGGTGTTGGTGTCAGCATGGATTGTAGTTTAAATGTTTGAAAAAAAAGAAGCTACTGATAAAAGCTTTTTATAGGCAATCACACTAAAATAAATGACATACTTCAATTTCTAGGCTTTTCTGTTTTGGTCAATGTAATGCTATGAATGTATTTAATGGAGAAGTTGTATAAGGTATAAAACCCCACAAACATATGTGCCTGCAGCAACTCAGTTGGGCAATTACAACTCTCTCAATTCAGATTGCTTTTATGGCTTTGGATGTTATAGCTGTAATTCATCTTTCCACCAAGCTATTTTAGCTTTTCCTCTTTCAATGAAGCAAGACTTGAGTTCTTTAGCTGAAATCAGAATTTTTCTCACTTCTGTAGAGAAATAGGGGTAAAAAACCATACCTGATATTGCAGAAAAAAACCTATCTGAGCCTAATGCATTGTCAAAATTGGTTAAGAACACTTCATTGCTGTAAAAATAAATTTTGTGTATTATTCCTAATGCTGTCTTGGGTCACTGCCATCTAATCTTCAATCAGTCATTCCAATTTGAGTTAAAACTGGACAGATGTATCAAGGAAGAAAAAAATAAAGAGAGAATATAACAATTTTGGATTTCCTTTTTTACCTGATAGGAATATTAAATACTTTATATTGAAATTAAACTACATAAATGGAGATTCTGGAACATATCAAGCTCAGTCAAGCGTTGATAAATTCTACTTATGTGTGATATGGTTGGAGGGTATTTTGTGTAGATCTCTGATACCATTTTTTAGTGTAGGTTTTCTGGACACATGTTGTAAATAGGGCAGGAAGCAAATAACTCATTTGACAGGTAAAATTTATATCTGTCTTTATTGACTAAAATAATTTTTTTTAATTCTATGTGGAAACTGAAATATGAATATTTCAGAGGTAGAGTCAGAATAGCATTCAGTTCCAAACTAGAGCTAAATAGAAATGTTATGCATTATGACTGATGTTTATAAAGCAGTTAAAATAGACAACCAATCAGACAACCACTGATGAAATTCAGGCATCTGTGGAATTATTTTCCTATTAGATTTGAAAATACCAAGTTATAGTTTTCACTGTTTCTCACACTGACAACGCAGATGTTCAGTTCTTGATTTAGTAACAGAATAAGCTTATAAGTTTTCTTCTAGTAAGACTTCAGAGAATATCAATACATATATTGATAATAATTTACAGATAATATACAGATAATAATTTACAAAATTAACACAGAATTTTGAATGAATGTTCTAAATTAATAAAGTGCCTTCCATCACTTCATTTAGGAAAATCAAAATCTTGCTTAAATGTAGAAAAACTGTCAACAATCCTTAATCTGTAATTAAAATTCAGATAAGTTTTAATTAAAAAGGTTTTATACAGAAGAACACCAGAGAACTAACTTTTTTTTAGATCTTAACAGATAGTTTAAGAAGGACTTTCTACACAGATTGTACATTAAAATTACTAAATTGGAACCAACTTGATTTTATCTTTTTGAAGTACCACAGTATGATTTTGTGACCTGGTACCATATGACCTTGTTGAAAGGGACTGGAGATTCCTGGTGGATTACAAGTTGGACATGAGTCAAGCAAATGGGATCCTGGACCTCATCTGCAGAGCCATTGTTAGCAGAGACAGAGATGTCATTATCCCACCCTAATCAGCACTGGTCAGGCTCCACTGGGAGCAGTGAGTCCAGTTCTGGTTCCTACAGTCCAGAAAAGACTTGGACAGATGGGAGAGAGCCCAAAGGAGGGACATAAGGCTGATCAAAAGGCTGAAGAAGCTTCCCTATGAGGAAAGACTGAAGAAATTAGGTATTTTCAACTTGAAGAGAAGTCTTGGAGGAACCCCACCACAGTTTTCCAGTAACTAAAGAGAGGTTGTTGTGATATGCTTGGTAGGAGCATGATGGCCATCGGAAATTCTTATCAGGCTGAACAAAGACACAGGGTAAATATCAGGGAACTCTCATGCTTTTATTGCACAGTCACCTTAACTCTGGCCACCAGCCTGCTGCTTAGACCCAAGAATGTTGACTAACAAGCTCTTATTTTTACAATACACTTCAACAGACTCCCAACTCTTCCAACAAACTTCACAAAAGTAGTGGTTAAAGAGCCATGATCCTTCTCAAAAGAGGAGCATGTGGCTAACAAGCCACAATACACTTCCACAAGCTCTCCACTCCCACAACAAACCTCAGTGTGGTATACAGGATAGAAGATGATAGAGGGTAGAACATGATAGCCACACTTTGGACAGACAAAGCAAGGGAGGAGAGAAAGGCGGAATGGGTACAAGTTGCACCAGAAGAGATTTCATCTGGGTACCAGAAAGAAAGCTTTTCCAGCAAGAACAATCATTCACTGGAACAACCTCCCAGGGATGTGGCAGATTCCCCACTACTGCAGTTTCCAAAATGCAACGGGACACAGTGCTGCATAACCTCACCTAGACTCCCTTTCCCACTGAAGGATTTTTTGAGGTTTATTCCCACCTGGGCTAATCTATGATTTTATGATTTGGGAAAGTAAATGGAAACAATACCTTCATTTATATATTTTTTTTTATTATTTCTATGGGTTCATTCTGAAATAATGAGGAAATACAGGACAGGGGGAGCTGCTGAAGGGGAAACAAGTCAAATGACTGGAGTACAGTTTGGAAGAAAAAGATGTAGAAACAGCCTGAATGTAATATTGTGCCTGAATCCCACTTTTCTTTCACTTTTCCGCCTCAAGCCCAAATAGACTTTTCACTCTCTGACAGTTTCCCCAAGCATTAGGATCAAGGCAGAAACAGGTGCAGTTTTTCCCAAGGTTAAGGAATAAATATGGGGTTACTGAGTGATTGTTCTTGACCACAGAGCAGAGGGGTAAGCTGTGGGTGCAGAACCAAGATGCAGAAGATAAGAACCTTAGATGAGGAGTAGAGGTTCTAGAGCAATGATCAAAAACTTTGGTGACTATTGAAGAGGAATTTGAATTCAAGACAGAAGCCTGGACTTTTTCTCCCATTATCTCAGCCTTTTGGCATGAGATAGGGCAATGAAGCTGCTGGACTAAGCCAGGGTCTGTGTGAGGGTCTGGTACTACAGGGACTGCAGGAGATGCCTACATCCTGCAGTTGCAGCTGCAGAGCAGAAGACCTGGCTTACAGAGGTAAACAGTATTGTCCACAAATTCCCCTGCACATCCTCCACCTCTGGGTAATCCTGCCCAGGCTATTATGTGGATTCTGTACTAAAAACTCTCTAGAAACAGAAGGTCTGGTTCTGGCTGCCTTACCTTACCACAACAATAGGAATAGGAGGCTTTATCCACATTCACTGCATTTTGGGCAGTACAAAGAGGGGTTGCCTTCACTGCTCCTTGAGCCTCCCCACTGAATGTAACCTTTGCCATTATTATCTCTTCTTCAGCCAGCAAAAAACAGATGTTTAGGTTTAATGAGAGAAAACACATGCAACTCTCTATACACAAAAGTCCTAGCTACCCCCTTTGCTCTTTTTTTTTTTTTTTAATACACGTTCTAGTTCTTGTGGATAACTTGAAGCCAGAGACACAGGTCTAGGTTTGCCAATCTTCATGTCAATGTGGGTTTTTTTATACTTCATATCCTACCCTAGTTCATGTATATAATTTACTTTCAGAATATAGTCAGTTTGAATTAAATTTATTTAAAGTCAGGTTAAACCACAAGAGAGAAATTTATTGGAGATTCAATTTTACCAAACCAAAAGCTTGGCTCAGTGATTTAACCTTAGAGTAATCTCTTCTTTCTAGGGGGGGATTAAAATTAATGACTTCATAATAGCTGGATCTTATAATTCACAGATGTAACTCCCACGCTATTCAGGAAACTTACAATAAAAAATCAAGATGATATTAATGATCAAGTAAAAAGAACTTCAGACTAATCTTTCAAGTCTTTCATGAAAACAGTTTTCACTGTCAAATCCTTCCAAATTTAGATTCAATAGCAAAACACTCATGACATCATTAGTAATAAGTAAACCACCAAAAAAGGCAAGTTTGACTTTGAGTTCACAAAGTCAAATTGTTAATATGGATTTACCTGTGAGTAAAGTTAAGTTGTTGCATTTAAGGCCTCTGTGTAGCCTGTAATATGCACTCCATTTCAACAATGAAGTTCATATATGTATTTAATGGTGAATATTAAATGACATATGTCTGAACACATATTTTGGGAAAACTGATGGCTTAGTTTTAGTTCTAAAAATAAATATGCATGATTTTAAAAAAAGATACAGCTTCATAGTGAGATGCAAGGGCACGTAAAGTTATCTTTTTCTAGGTGTGAGGGATTCATTACAAGTAAATGCACATTAAATAATTTTACCTATAGTAAAACCCCCTATATATATATATGTATGCATATTTCTACACTGTATTAGTTAAAGTGCTTAAAACTAAGTTTTTCGTTCTTTACCACAGCTTTAATATTAAGGGCTGACAGTAATATTTTGGCATAAGTTCCATTGGTGGTCATTCCATCATCATGAAACAGTGATTACCCACTCATAATTCACTACAAAATAACTCATTATGTTGATGCAAATCCATTATATAAAAATACAAATTACTGTAGCCTAGCCCTTATCAATATTTTTTTTCTGCATACTGTAGGAATTATTTACAAATAAGAACTTATTAGTCACATTTAATGTTTGAGTTCTCAGATAACGTGTTCTGTTAAAGCTATTTTGCATCATAAATACTAATAAAGGACATGTGTAAATATGGGTCAGAGGTGAGAGTTGTTTGCATTTTTCCTGTTACATATGCAGCATATTAAGTGAGAAAAACTAGTTAATGTTAACACAGAAAGAATTCCAAATTATTCTGAGTGCAGTTATTCTAGGTTAGTTCTATTTGGAATCTATTTAAGTCAAGTACAGAGGAATAAAAGAGGTATCACTGGGGGAAAAAAAGACCAAACTTTATGAGTGTTCTTTGAAGGAAATTCTATTTAAAAAATTAAAAGGAAGTGGAAAGAAAGTTATATATAACAAGACACAAATAATAAAGCTAAAATAAATAAACCACTCCAGTACAGTGTTTTGTCCTTTAGTCTCTTGACCACTACAGGTAAATTCATCTAAGACAAACTAGCATTGTAAAAGAAATGTGTACTTTGTAAAGTGGAATCCAGCAGCTTGTAAGGAATTAGTGTAAAATTTGGGGAAAGCTACTTCAGAAAAAAAGAAAAATAAAAACATTGGCCAAAATCAAGAGCTGATATTTTCTCTAAAATTAATACTACCAGCAATAAAACTAGAATGCATTTCCAAATTGTAAAGAAGGGCAAATACAAGTCAATTTGGATGGATCTAGATGGGTTTGCTTTTCTCACAAAATATGATGGCATGAAAAAAAAATATTAGTGATCTGAGCTAAGGAATTGCAGAAAAAAATAACGAAGTGTTGAATGGAAAGAAAATTTTACATTTCATTAGTTTTCTTTGATAATTTCTCCATTCATAATTACTGAGAAGTAATTTAGAAAGGTTTGTGTGCCTCTTCTTAAAAAGTATGTTTCTCCAGCAGACGTGCACACAAATTCATCTTTTGCTGTAGGAGCATCCTTTTGTTACGATGCCAAAATCAATTAAAATTTACCATGGTGAAGTTAGCCTTGGAAAAAAAAAAGGTTAATTGTTTAGATTTTTGATCATGTCTATGTTCTTGGTAGCAGTCAGAGGAGGTAACTGGTTATGAAGGCAAAAATATGTTGAACAAGGTATTTCACTATATTTTAATGAACAGTTAGGCTTTGCAAAATGATCACAGACTTTTCCTTCCTACAGCTGTATTTATTTTTAAAGTTATCCCTTTTTTCTTGCTTTGCTGTGAGGTTCCACTGGCTTTGGCATTTCCTAGAACAGGGATGTGAAAAGTTAATTTCAAGAGAAAAAATTTTAAGTCCTTAGAGAACTCTTGTAAGACTGTGGAGATCAGTCCCTACCTCCATACCTCATTTTTCTCAATATTTAAGTACTTGAGGGTATCTACAACACAATTCCCCCCAGGATTCTGAAGCTATAATTGTGGCTTTTCTGAAACATCCCATTTTGCAGTTAGGTTTTTAGCAGTTCTCTGTACACTGCAGGATATTCACACACTGTCTATGTGTCTGTCTTGCAACGACTCAAAGCATTTTCTGTAGAAAGAAAAAAAAAATTTATCATAGAATTTTAGAATGGCTTGGATTGGAAGGGACCTTAAAGATAATCTCATTCTAATCCCCTGTCCTGGGCAGGGACACCTTCCACCAGACCAGGTTGCTCAGAGCCCCAGCCAATCTGGCCTTGATCTTCCAGGTTTGAGACATAGACAACTTCTCTGGGCAGTCTGTGCCAGTGCCTCACCACCCTTGCTGGGAAGAATTTCTTTTAAATATCTAATCTAAACCTACAGTTTGAAGCCATTCCCCCTTGTCCTGTCACTACAGGCCCTTGTAAATAGTCTCTCTCCAGCTTTCCTATAGGCTCCCTTCAGGTATTGGAAGGCCACAATTAAGTCACCCCAGAGCCTTCTCTTTTCTAGGCTGAACAATCCCAATTCTCTCAGTCTTCCCTCCTAGCAGAGGTGCTCCATCCCTCTGATCATCTTGGTGGTCTCCTCTGGACTCGCTCCACCAGGTCCATGTCCTTCCAGTGCTGGAGACCCTAGAGCTGGAGGCAGTATAACCTCATTATCTTTACCTCACTCACTGTAGCCTGTTTCGCTGGGTTTTTTTCTTAAATTTTCTTCAATAGTGAAAACAGAGCAAGAATACATGCCTTCCACTGGAGAAAAATCAGCACAGAAATATACATTATTATTCCAGAACACAGGAAAATTGCTGTGATATGAATTTAAAAGGAGGTAGGAGCTACCTTGATTGGAGAGTCAAGCTGTTGCCCACAAATGAGAATGCCCTACTACTTACACATCACTTTACAGGTAGTGACAAATTTAAACTTTCTTTTAAGAGTGACATGTTTTCTCAATTGTAAATTGCAGAGAGAATTCTATGTCAGCTACACTCACTGGGAAGCTGCCAGCTTTGTTCTGTACCCTAGAGATTTGAAAGAACAAGGAAATGAAGTTGTTCCAGGCTTGATTTAAGATGAACTATTTATTTTGCAGGAAAAAGAAAAAAGTATTGAAACCCAATTTACAAGAGGTTATCAATCTGTGAATGAAACCAACCTTCAGTGGTAGCACTGCTTCAAAAACCCCAAAATTGATTATAATATTTTTTTTAATTTGATCCCAATAAAATACACAGTGAAAACTCCTAACTTCTTATTCCATGCTTGATAAAGGTCAAAGATGAAAAAAAAATAGGTAAAGGAGAAACTGAAAATGTGGCATATGAAAAAATCAGAGAAGCAATTAAATACAAAATTAATAACCTGCTTGACTGGGAATACTACTCTCAGTGGAAACACAGCCTTGTGCTCCTCCTTCTGCTCTACCCCCCATGCAAGGGAATGTATTTTAATTTCTCTGTCCTGACAGCCAAAGCTTTCAGGTCAAAGCTGACAGTCAAAGACTGACAGTAGTGAAGGGGAGTGGGAGGTGGAGGGAAAATAAAGAAGGAAGTGCTGTGAGATTGCACAATGCTCAGAAAAGGAAAGCAAGAAGATTGAAAATTCTTTGTTTGAAAGGCAGCAATTTGTAGCAGTGAGGTATTTAGCCTAAAGACATGTTCATTAGAATTACAGCTGTGAGTGAAATAAAAAGTATAACTAGGAGAAGCTGAAGTTTATGACAGTGTCCAGACCTCCAGTGACAAACTAAACAAGACACATGTAAAGTAGTAACAAAACATTAAATGGAAAATTTGTAACATGGTAGTACCTCTTTTTTGACTCTTTATGAAAAAGTCAGGTTGGATTGACTGGAGAGAAAACAACTCTGAAAAGAATCAAGCCAATAAAGTGATTTTATTTTAGAGATTAAGATGCTGAATCAGGTACTTTGAAAGGCATTCTCAGATTAGAGCAAAGAATGTTCTTTAAGAGATTGAGTACAAGACTTATTTGTAGGACAAAAGAGGTACAAGATCAGGTGGATGTTAGGGAGAGGGTTAAAAAAAGTGAGTAAGTAAAACAAGAGTAGAAACATACGGACTTCCTTCATCTTTGCCATTTTTGTTACCTATGAAGTGATTCCTGCCTTTTGCATGTCATCCCAGAACTTCAGGAAATAAAATCCTTATGAGCCAAAGATTAATTTATTATGAATAGTAGCAAAAGGAAAAAAAAATTAAAAAGAAAACAAGTGAATCTGACTGCCTTGAATATCATTGAATATAATGTACAAATGTTCTCTGAGATAAGGGAAAATTATTTAAGAGAAATTAAATGTCCTTTTGTTTTTGCACTTACATGCACTAACAGACACTAAGACAGACACAAGGAGATGGAAGAACATTTAGAGCAAAACTCACATGAGATGATGTACCTGACAAGTGCATGTAAAGCAAATGTTTCCTGGAGCTCGCCAGGGAGTCAGGAAAATCAATGATCAGAGTTGTTTGGTGTTTGAGAGTTCTGGTGTGATCAACCTGCCAGCAACCTCTGGTAGGTACATAGACACTGAACATCTGTGCACACTGACTGAGCTGGAGGGGATCGTGGTGGCAGGGCAGCAGGATGCCTGTATGGATGCCAATCCCAGGCAGACCCAATGCCAAAATGTGCTCTCACAGTGTCCCTGCCCCTGCTCCTGTCACTGGCAGTGAAAGAGTCAAAACAACGAAGTGGAGTGGTCAAGACAATCTACTGAGCTCCTGATGGGGGACCTTAGGATAATAGTGCTCTCTGCTACTGGCTTAGGAAGAGGCATACAAGCAACGGGGTGGCCTGCCACAGATAGAGACTGATTATGCAGCCAGAATTTGAGCTTGGGAGCAGACAAAAATGGATGCTTTTCACACACCCTTTTTCCAGATTTTTCATGGGTTTATGGAGGAGAATAAAAAATCAGGATGAAACTTGCTTTATACCAGATTGTCATTTTTTAATCCATGATAACAATAATTTATGTATTATGAATGCTTTTTTTGTTCCAGATAAAGAGAGTAACAAGCATAGGCACAGCCTATTAGAACATCTGCTGCAGAAATGTGAGCAACACTACGCTTCAAAGAGGAAAGGACTGAGGAACAGGTCTACAGGGGAGGGTCTGGATGGTTGTCAAGGTGGTGTCACTCTGGTCCTCTAAACCTGTGTTTTTAAAAAGCAATGGGATTGTTGGAATGAAGCTTTCTCCAAGCAGAGCCCAATCTAATATGAGGCTTCTTTTTATCAGCTTTATAGCTGAAGGTCAGTCCATAGGGTCTGCACTTTTAAGGATTCAGACTGTGGTTGGGGCAGGCTATGGAAACATGGAATTCGGGGAGATAACTCTTCCATTATGAGGCCAGTAATATAGAGAAATCAATGTGTTGGTGATGACTCCTAAAACCCAGTAACAAGTAATGCAAAAGAAAAAAAAAAAGAATAGTTTCAACTAATAGACAAAGTTGATAATCACAGTCTCCAGGTTTTCTAGCCTTTTTTTCATCTTAGATTGGTGCTGTGATTGGTTTTGTTTTTGGTAAAACAAGAGCTTTAGTATAGCTAAGGATATAAGAAGCAAGGTAGGCTGCATTGTCTCAGCTGTTAAGGCACTGAAGGATACTGTGATAGCATCTCTTTGTAAGCTTTACCTCAGAAATCTATTTATGAACTACTCTTTCATTCTGGCTTTTCTTGATAGTAAGAATGTGAGTTATCTCTCTTGAATGGCAGGTTATATAGTTGAGGAACTCTTCTCTGTATTAAGTATGGATTTCTCTATTTTCATAAATGGGGCTCAGATGTATGTAGCCATACAACATGCTGCTGCCGGCAGTGGAGATCAAGCTATGGTATTCCTCTTTTCCTTACTTAATCGTGTAATTTCTCTTCTGTACTTCAGAGAAAGACAGCAAGGCATCCAGCAGCAAGAACCAAGCAGTAGTGGGAAATCAATCAAATAATTTAATGAAATAGTTAGTATAGCTGGAAAAGTAAAATCCGTAGATGTTTATGAAATTGAGCCTAATAACGGTCAGCAGGGAGACATGTTCCATCTTTCCTGCACATTAACAAGGCACTTGAAGCCTGTTGGGGCTACATACAGCTCCAGCAGTGTGGTAAAGTGTGTTCTCTGACCGCTGTCTCGTGTATTGTTTTGTACTGCCAGGGCTGATCAATACGTGGCAACAGACATCACACAACAAATGGGCCACGGCACTGCTTTGGGAAACAGAAGTGAGCTGGGCTGTGCACCCAGGAAGTCTGTATAGGACTCAGATCCTCTGTATGGCTGACAGAGCCTGCGCAATGACAGCAAAGAGATGAGTTTTTCTCTATTTGTTTTGACTAAATATCACTGTAAAATGAACACCAAGATCAGGTTTGGAGAGGAGAATTTTTTTTCTGTATAATCCTGCAAACTGCCACAGCATTAAAAATGACTGTGACTCACATACGGCCTTACTAAGAGAATAATTACTGTGCCAATGTAAATATCATGTTAAATTAACTCTCTACCATCACCCTCCAAGATCTAACCCACTTTTTTTAACCCTTTAATCAACAACCAGGAACTGAAGTTCAGCTGGGACACAAGATCCATCTGGCTGACTTTTATTTCTCACAGATTATTGGTTGTGGACTAATTATTCATTGAGGCCAGCAGAGGTTGTCTCAAATGTTAACAGGAGTTAACTAGACAGACAAGTGCTCAGACCACCAAATCTACCAGCAGTTGTGTTCACACCCAAGCCAAGTAGAGTGTGATGGGCAAGTACCCACAGGCAATAGGTAGGCCTGGGTGTGCTGGCTCTGCTTCACACCACACTAAGTGTAGAGACCATTTCTACACTGCCTTTGGAATTCTAGTTTATAGATACTTTATTCCATAAAGTAGATGCAATTTATTTTTCCTCTATTATTAGCTGCTCCCTGAGGTATCAAGTTCTGTTTGCACTGCTTTTTCTCAACTATTACAGGTTCTTATGGGAAGAAGTAGTGTCCTGGTAGCTGTTTTACCTTCTCCTGCACAGTTTATATTAACACAAAGGGAGCACCACTTGCTGCATGATCCTGTTAAGCATTTTAGATTTCCTTTCCACTACTTTAAATGACAGTAAAGAGCACAGTGATGCTGAGCTGACCAAATGAGAGGAATTAAAGATGCATATTAGTTACTCTTTCATAAAAAATTAAAAATGTCAGCTGAGACAAGAAACATGGCCTCCTTTAATTAATATTTTTAAGTCATTTTAATCTTTAGATTTTCATGATGATAAATGGTTTTGCCCATGTAGGCATAAGGAAGGGGCTCCTTATCTTTTCTGCTGAAGCTGTACTGCCAGCAGTAAAGAATTCTAGATTATGTTTGCAGTGCCCAAAATAGCACCATGCAGAGTTACCTGAAGTGTCTTCCAGTAAAACGGCTGTGGAGTCCAATTCTGGTGTAACTTCTTTGTAGTTCTTCATGAGATCAGTGGTTAGCCCAGAGGTGGTGCTCTGCTCAGGCACCTGTATCATAGTCTCTGAGCTGCTCCACTGTGCATGTGGTTCATTTATTCTTCCAGACCCACGTAAAGGAATCACTTCTTAGCAGCTTTATTTTCCTGAGCAGACAGAAGTAGCTCAAAGCCCATTCTCTTTGTTTTCAGTCCTAAATATTCTTCTCAGCTATTAAAAATTGTAAGTTTGCAAATACAAGGAACGACTATTGCTATGTCTCTCTGTGGACCTTCAGAATCACAGAAACACAGAATCATTAGACTGGAAAAGACCCCCAAGATCATCAAGTCAAACCTGTGACTGATCACCACCTTGTCAGCTAGACCAGAGCATTGAGAGCCACATCCAGCTGGTTCTTCAACACCTCCAGGGATGGTGACTCCACCACCTTCCTGGGCAGCCCCTTCCAATGCCTGACAACCCTTTCCATGAAGGGGACATCTTCCTGATGTCCAACCTGAACCTCCCTTGAAAAGCTTGAGGCTGTGCCCTCTTGTCCTCTACACATATGGATATGTTTTCAATGCTGATGTGTGCAAGCACACACATGCATGCACACACATCCCCACCTCCACCTCCCATCCCAGCTCATCTCCATGAAAAACACATCTCCAACCAAATTTGCAAAGGAGTATGGACTTATTTATTTGTTTTACTTGCTGACAAGCCCTTTGGTAAATTGTTCTTCCTGTATCTTCCCTTTTTGCCTTCTCTGCTTCTGGAGCTATTTTCTATGTGTTCTTTTTCCTAAGGATTTTATACACTGAAGGTCACACATCAGCATAATTGTATACAGGACTCTCAATGTTAATGCAACCCTCTGTTACAGATTTTAAAACGAGTGAGCCATCAGCAGGATTCTTCACCCAGAATGGCTATGAACAGTGCTAAATCAAAGTTATATCACACGATATTAATCACGTGTGAGTGGGGGGAAATGTGACATAAATTAAAAATAATTAAACAAATATTTTCTGTTGTGAATGGATCAGACTGTTTTTAACACCTGGAAGTTTTTAGGAAGTACATGAGTTGCTGTCCATTGGTATTCTGTGACTGACCATGCAGAATAAAGTACGTAAGCCATAATATTTTTTTTATTTAAAACAAACAGTCTTTACATCTTTTAGCCTCAGTTCCAATTAGAGTGGGAAAATATTTTTTTTTCTGGTAGTTTTGGATAAAGTTTTGCAACATGCTGTTTTACAGCACAGGAAACAGGGAAGCTTAGGAATTTGGAACAGTCAGGTGAAACCAACTCTTTGTAAATATATTCCATAAAATGCAAAACTGTCCCAGAACACTTCATTGCAAGTGTTCAAAGCTAGATGTTCGTCATCAGCTTTGGGGCAATTTCAGTTACTGAGTAGAAAGGCTTTTGGATCAAATCCTTCATTTTCATTACTCAGATTCAGATGCAAACTGCATGACCTGAAACTTTATCAGAACACTTTCATGTGTATTTTGAAGTATTTAATTAAGTTCTCAATTAATCATTATTTGAATGTTGGCCCTCCTGCTGCTGAAATATATTTGATTAAGAATTAGGCCATGTTTAAACCTACATTAGTAAATGTACATTAAGCTTTTAATAAAAGCAAATTCCACAAGCATTGCATTCAGACCCTGCACATGACATGAAAAGGACTCCTCAGATTAGGTGACTCTATTTAGGAGAACTCCATTTCAATTTAGTTAAATTCAATTATAGCTGTGTTGAATCTAGGTGCATATTACTCCATGAAAAAGGAACTGAATTCAAGGGAGATTCTTTTTTCTTTTTACTCATTGTGTATTCCTTCATATACATACTAAATTATATAGAATGAATTCTAGGAAGACATTGCTTCCAACAAAGTGTAATCTACGTGATTTACTCTGAAGTTATGACCTTTGCAGCTACAGTGTCTTTTCTCTTATTATTGACATGCTTTGAAATCAAATACACCAAATGATGGGAATGGCTCAAAATTAGAGGACTTGAATATTTTAGTGTGTGCCAATTTCCCCCTTGGAGAACATCCTTAAAGGAGAGATGTAAGAAAGAGTGAAAATTAAACTCATATTCAGATAGCCTTTACAATAATATGACAATAATTACCTGAATGTTTTGTACCAAGAGCAATCACAATTATTCCAGTCAAATAAGGGAAAAGGATGAAATTAAAAAACATATCGCATGGAGGGAAATTCCAGAACTGATCTAGAAGGTTAGAAACACCTGAAGACAAACCCCAAAGATTTCTCTGGGTTTCACATAATTTCTATGTGTTTTGGTTTGGATTTGTTTGGTTTTTTTTTCTTAAAGTGTTCTTTTTGCAAAACTCCATGTAATTAAAATTTAAATAAGAAAAACTGATTCAAATGTTGTCAAGTATCTAGATGAGTGGAATTCTGAAAAAGCTAGTGGAGGTCTAGAAGAGCATAAAGATCCATTCCTTCATGGCTCCTCATCGGGCTCACATAGAAGGATGTGCCCAAAATTACATTTGCAAAGGAGAGAGCAGGTGGTATTTTGCAGATGAGAGATTAGAAACAGTTCCACTAAGCTGTTTTCAACCAGTTTGGCACGAAGCGTGTTTGAAGTGTTTCTCATGTGAGAGTAAGATCACAGTAAGATACTTGGTAATTCGCTGTATTCATCAAAGTTCTGAGCATACAGAGGGTTTAAGTTGCTTATTAAGGTTTCCAATCTTATTGATTATGTTTAAACATACTATTAGAAAAAGTAAAAAAAAAATAGGAGAAAAAAAATTCATTGATATGGTAACAGGTAAAAATAACCTCTCTGTTTACAATTGATCTAGCTCATTTTTTCATTCCCAGAGGCTTTTTTTGTTGATATAACATAGTTAATCAGTTCAGGATACTAGCTAGAGAAATTGTGAGCATGAGTGTGACAAAATTGAAAAGGCAACAAGCAATGTGGTAAATATATGTCTATGAAGATAGTTCATCCTTTTTACCTTTTTTTTTCCTAAATTTTCCAGAATAAGTTTTTCAACACAGTAAGATGTTATTCTCAAGGTTATGAAAAGGAGGAATATGTCCAGGATGTTATATAAACTGTGAAGTAACCTTTTAGCTAGTTGTTCCTATGGTCATATTAGTTAATACTAATTTTGTGAACAGCATCAGCATTCAAGGCAGAGGAGTGGTAAAACTCCGAATACCCTAGTGTAAGCACTGGAAAACTGTACAGTTTGAATTCTGAAAGATTTTGAATGTACTTCATGTTGCTGCAGCCTAATGCCTGTAGGCAATTCACGATCACTTCCTTTGTTGTTTGCTCAATTCGTAATATTTCTCTTAGTATGCAAGTGAGCATTCCGAGTGAAATCAGAATCCATTAGGTGAATGTATTCGAATGAAGTGATGTTAAGATATTCACATAAACAAATGTGAATTTGGAATGTTAGGACGTGATTATTTTCTGTATAGATAATGCAGTTTTTTGTTTCTCGTTTAATCCTGATCATCCTTATACTTCAAGATATTAGCTGTGCTGATTATCATAAATGCATTCCTTGATGTAGAAAAGTAATGCTGTGAGAAGAAAACTAACTTAGGAAATATTTATAGCTGTTAAGACATCTCCTGAACCCTGAAATGCTTAAACACAGATTCATAGATTAAGGATATGATGCTACAGCTTGTTCAAATTATTCTTAGTGAGTGAAATTGTCCATGATTTTCTGCATTATTCCTTAAACCCAAGTTCATTCTCTGTGCAGGATATAAGAAAGGAGAAGGTGTTATCTTTCTTACCAGAAATCTTGGCTCAGAAGAAATTTGAATTTCACTTTATTTAGAATCTGCTTTTATTCTAGTAGTCAGACAGACCATGGTCTCTCAGAAAGACTGTGGATGCTGATCATTCTCATCTCTGTTTTCTAAGATGGAAATGGAAGTCAGTCAAGCAAAGATAATTTTTCAGTGATAACAAGACCACAGCAGAGATCAAAATAAACACATTGGCTAAAAAAATAAACAAAAAAAAATCCAGTTTTATAATTCTCTTGTTGCACTGAAGTAGCATGTGTGTAGTATGAAATTAAGTCAGTGAAAATAGACCTAGGCTATCTATTAAGTTCTGTTGAAATGAAATTTATTAAATGAAGAGTTTTGTTTTAGAAGGGCTGAAGTTGGTACTGATCTGTTTCTCAACTGGTCAGAATAAAGAGTTTATTTCACACTACTTCCTCCTTCTTCCTACTCTTAAAAATTGGAAACAAAGTGATATTCTGTCTGGTGCCATTTGAAGCTGAATCTACATACTCTGTGCTGGGTGTATTGCTGACATTATTTTACCTCGTGTTAATCATCAAGCATATCTGAAGTGATATCAGGACTCAAGTCTTGCTCATTCATAGTAATTTTCATTCTGAATAATTTTATAGAGAATCGACAATGTCACATTCAAAACCTTAAAAGGCCTTGTTGTATATAATTTTATTTCTTTTTCTTTTAATACAATACAAAAAAATCAGGACAGTGGAGTGGGAAGTAGTTCAGCATACAGTGCAACCTCGAGATGGACTTTTTGCTTCTCTTTTTTTTTTTTTTTTCCTAGTGACCAGCAGGATGAAGGTCTGTTTCTTTGTCTGGCTTGTGGAAATTGTCCTTATTGCTTTTATAGGATTTACACAAGTGTCTCTTGACTTAGTGTAACTCAGGTTTTGTTCGCCTGGTTTTTTAATTTGACTGCTGAATGGAAAAAAGAGTTTACACAGTCCTTCTGGTGAAAGACATATTCCCAGAGTTAGTTGCACATATTCCCCTAACACAATGCAAAACCAATACACATTCAGATAATGGATAAAAAATATTTCCTCGTCTTTATTTCCTCATTATTCCTGTATTTCAGTTTGTGTTTCAGGCAATTTGTACCCATTGCATCTCATCCTACCACTGAGAAAGGCCTGGTTTCCTCTCTTTCCTTCCCTCCCCTCAGTTATTCATACAGATTTACAAGGTTCCCCTGAACCTTCTCTGCTCCAGACCGAATAGTCCCAGCCTTTCCATATATGTGAGATCCTCCAATCCCTTTATCATCTGAGTGGCCTTTTGTGGACTCTGGTACATCCCTGCCTCCCTTGTGTTGGGGAGCCAAGAACAGTTAGACCATAATTCAGGTCTCAAAATACCCAGCTATTGTTTTGGTTTGCCTCCCAAAGGACTAAATAGATATCTCATGGTTGAACCAGTGACATCAAAAAGCTGGGAAAGGAATAGAGGAGGGAGGGGTGAACCCTACTTTTAATGGCTGATCAGTGGGACTTTTTTGGATGACTGAATGCTTTGCATGAAGGATATTTATCTATTCTTCCACAAACACATGGAAACATTCACATCTAGTCACTCCTACCTTTGATTAAATCTTGGATTAGCACAGAAAAGAATTAATGGAAAAGGTGAGCTTGTATAATATGACATAAAGTATTTCTAAGTAGTAGGTTTTACCTCACGAAAGGGTTGAAAGTACTGGATTATTTAAAAGAGATAAAAACACTCTGAGAGTCATGAAAGAGAATACGAAGAACAATTTTCCTTAAAATAAGGATGGAAGTAATAGAGCAATTACAAGTGTCTGCTTTCTTCACCCAAATCAGTTTACATTCCACTCTTTTACTCTTCAAAACTACTGATCAAACTGTGAAGCATTGAATTTGATCTGGCTGTAGGATTCTGAATCTGCCGTGCTAACTGTGCTGTACAGCAGGATACACATTGAGGATGCAGATGCTGTAGGTCAGATTGAAAATGATCTAAACATTAGATTTGCTTTGGTAGCCAAAAGGCTTTCTTCTCAGCAGGGAATCCTGCTGGATTATCAGTGTCCTCATCAGAGGAGAACATGATTATATACTGAGTATATACCAGCTGGCCTTTGTGCCAGGGGTAGGTCCACCAAATGCTTGCTATGAGAGGCTGCACTTCCATGTGTGATATCTGGATATGATGGTCTTCAAAGACAGAGCTCTCACACCTCGAGTTCCTCATCTGTCTGTACTTTCTGTCAGCAGCATGGCAGGGGCTTAAGTCTGAATAAAAGCTGCGGTAAACAACTGTGGTTAGGTGTTTGCTAGTTTTACTTTCCTTCTGCTAAAAGAGGCCTTTGCATTTATCTCAGTCTGTTGTTTGAGTAACAAATGTGTGGAAATTGGGCAGAATGTATGCACATACATCTGTTCATCTGTTCCATTTGCTGCAGACTTTCTATAGTATTGCTTTAATTCAGTGATCAGCTTGAGGCATTTGATTAATTGCCTGATATTTACTTCCAGGTTCACAGGCCAGATAGCTGAAATTTTTGGGTAGGAATTCTACAGGTACTAACATTAGTTGCTGGGATACTACTGGCTTCCAATGGGAAGTAGACTTCCACAGTACATATGTGCCCTGTGTTGTCATAGCATTAACTATTTAGTCTGGAAGTTACCAAGAAAATAGTCAACTGAATAATTAACTAATGGCAATTGAAAATATTCCTTTGGAAGTGTGAATGAGATGACAAATTTATGAAGGAGAGAGCTCTGCAAGAAAACAGGTGAGTGAATGTTTTACTCGTCACAGGAAAATGTTTCTCTTTCAGAGGAGGAGCAGCGCACTGTGAGTGCAAGACCCTCACTGGGTCACAGTATTTCAGTCAACAGGATCAAAATGTGACTGAGGGTTTTTCCAGTTGGAAACACTGTGATAAACAGGAGTAGGACAGATATGTATATTCAGTTGTGCAGCTGTACTGTGGAAGTCAGAAGATGGCAGTCTTCGCTCACTGTTGAAATTGGTGCATAGCTAACCCTAATGATGTGGACATGTGAGAAGTAAAGAATAAAATGAATATTCATTTTCCTCTGTATTTTCAGTTGTTACATTTTAATTTCAAGTGCATCTTGATAGTGTAAAAATGTCAGCTCTTTATTTTTTTCTCAGAAATCATTCATGTTGATATGGCAACTAAAATATTAGTTAATATTCTCTACTTCAAACAAGACAAGAAAAACATTTTTTTAAAAACTGTCTAAAACATCTAAAAAAGGCATAGGTGAGCACAGACAAACGTGTCCAAAAGGAAGACTGACAGAGGCTGCTCAGTAACTGTATTTGCCTGGAGGCACCTAAACCTCACTATCCGATTGCTTTCTGCTTCTGTTCATGTCAAAAGTCTCCTCATGTAAGTAGCAAAGAATTTAATACCTTTTCAAGCCACACCGGGATCCAGGAATTAGAAAGAAATGGGTCACCATTCCCTGAAGGCTTGATCTGATAGGTGAATGTTGAACATGTCTGGTATGCACAGTAGGGCTGCATTGTTGTCTTCCTGTTATATCTCAGGGTGCAAATTTAGCCTGAAGTCACCCTGAAAACAAGAGATACTGAGCTTTTACCTTACCTGTTCCAGGCTGCACAACAATGAAGTGAAAACAGTTCTACTCCTGCTGGGAAAGGCACTCCATCAGTAGGAATTTTTGTTCTGAGCTCTTCCCACAAGAAGCCAAAACAAAACATCTTCTTAATTTAGAAAATTCTTACTGTGATGAACAAAATGCATAAACTTCCTCCAAAAACCTTTGGTAAGTAAGAAGCCACCCTACCACCTGAGGACCTTCTCCAGCAGGATATACAGACATAGTAATTTTCTAACTCTTCTTATGGCACAGAAATTTTGAATGCTTTCTTTGCAGGTCTCATGGTTAACCAAACCGAAACACAACCCCATAGTAGCCACTGTGAAAAAAACTTAACTCTACCCCAGCCAAAACCAGCAGAGCAGGAAGCAAGGTGTATCCTCATCTCGAGCAGTTGATAGTGTCTCCTGTAATTTGGAAGAGACTAGAATTTGGACGTCTTGTATTTTGGTGAGTGCCCTGAACATCAGTCTGCTGCAGCCCACTGTTCCCTCTTGCCGTCCTAGAAAGCCTTTATCAGCTGTATATAAAAACTCTTAATGAAAGGACTGAGAGTTTGAACACTGGGGGACTATAAGAGTCCCTTGCAACAGACACTTTGTTTGCCTGCACCAGTGATTTAGTGTTGAAGGGTTCTTTTAGGTACAAATTAGTTTTGTGTCTGTACTGAGGATCTCACAGTATCCCTTGGAGTTCACCATGGGTAGGCTTTAAACATCTTCCTTCCCAGAGAAACCAAGGTTGAAGGGATGCTTGACTACATCAAACACAGAAGGGACATGTCAGAGACCCCTGCCTAGAGCAGGAAAGCAAATCTCTTCCTCAGCCAGCCCTCCAAATGTGTACCATGGGTGCCTGGGGCTGTCAGTGCTTCATTGCTGGTCAAGATGGAGGTGTAGCCCTGGGATCACCACGAGCCACACCACACCCAGCTTTGGACCTTCCCTCCTGTGCCTCACCTATCAGTGACATATAAGGGCCTGCCCAGCTGTTTCTTTTCAGCTCTTTTTCTAAAGCAATTTAGTCTCAGCTGGTGTACTTCCTATCCATCATACAGAACTTTTTTATTTTCTCATTACTGACATACATAAAGGTAAACAGAGAGTGTACAGCCAAGCTCTTGGGTTTGTGTCCTTTCTGGCATCCAAACATTAATCTGAGGTTTAAAAAGGTCTAAATTTGAAAATGTTGATACTGGTCCTAGTTAACATGAACGAAATGGTAACACCTCTATTTTTAACTTCTAACTTCATTTCTATGAAGACTTGATTAGAAGCTTAGCTTTAAATACAAGAAGACTTCTCACATGCTTCTCACATGGGCTAGATGAACAGGTTTAGCTAAATTTTTTGGCCTTCCTCAAGCTCACAGCCTCCAATTTACTCTTTTAGAAATAATGCATCAGATGAATAGCTATTGAAATTTTGCTCTATTGACCTCATCAGAGACACACTAATTTTAATCAGCCAAAAATCCCAGATGTCAGATGATACAAGGTGGTTGGTTTTTTTAATCAGTTTAATATTAAATATTAAGAGGTTTTCCATGCCAAATGTTGAGAAAATTAACAAGTATACCTTACTCACAGTAATATTTTGATTATTAAAAGTACCCGTGTTAACTAATAATAGCACCATGGTTCTTAAACAGATTTAGCTTTGCTTGCAAATGAAACTGGAAAGATAATAACTTTAGGTTTGAGCAAATTGGAAGTTAGGAAGGCAATGCTTTCTTGAAAATTCTGTTAAGGCTTAATATCAACATCTGAGACATTGTACCTAACTCTGTTCAAAGAGAGTTACAGTGTCTCACTTGTATAAAATTTGGTAGCATCATTATTCACTAATTTATTTTTATTCACCCTTCTTATAGAGAAAGAATAAAAAAGTCCAAAAAAATCCAAACCAAACAAAAACCAAACTCAAAAGGAATTCTCTGCCTTCTAATGGAAATATTATTTTATTATTTTATAAAAATTTATTTGACATAATTTAGCAGTGAAACGCAAGATCTATTAGGTAACACTGTAAAACTGAAATTTGGTATCATGAAGGGAAAAAAATCCATTGTCAAATGTATCTTTAAGTATATTTTTTTACTTTAATTAATTATTTTATTGGAAATACAAGGTTTCCTATTAAAAAAAAAAAAAATCAAACACAAGCCCTAGATTTGCCTGATTAGGTAGTGTGGTACCATATTGATAAACAGTACATAAGCACAGTAATAGGCTTGAGATTAGGGAGACTGATTTAACAGTTCATTGATCAGGCTTGATGCTGGTGACACTCTATCGATGTAATTGTTTTTGTTTAGAAGTGGTGTGTGTGTTGTAGGTGTTCAGGAGATTTAAATTCCAAGGGTTTTATTTCCTTTGAATTATTAGCTTATCCTTTGAAACCTCTTAACACTCTTTGCAAAATATTCTTGTCTAATTTCAAAGAATGTCAAAGTACAGAAACCTGATTTTAGAGAATGTCAGTTCTTTTTCTGAGTGAAACTGAACTGAAAGACTACTCTGCCGAGGACTCTGACATCTTTGTTGTTTAAGTCCACTTGAGTAAGTTGAGATGGAAACTGTGCAGACGAACTGGTCTCAATTTCACACAGTGGGAAGTGTGATTTTTTTGCTTGTCCATGTATTTAACAGAAGAGGAAATTTTAGTTGTCATTTATGAAAGGATATAACTGGGCTAATATTGTCCATCGAGACCCATTTTTTTTCAACATTTAAAAGAATGTTTCATTAAAAGTGCTGTTGTAATTATTTCTGAGTTTCTTTTAGCAGGTATTTTTCATAAATTTACACATGGTTTTACATATATTGATTTTAAAGTTCCTTGTTTGAGAAGGAAATGTTTGGCTAAGTGCATGTCTCCCGTGATGAATATGAGATGACAGAGCAGACAGATGAAGGAAGAGGACAGCTTTTCTCACTCATCTATACAAGAAATGGCTATAGAATTCCTACAGTTAAATAGGAATTTTCCTACAGTTTCCAGTTAAGTCCTCATTTGAGATGACCTGGTCCTATAAGGCAGGTACAAATCCTTATTGTGACTTTGACCTACAGAAATCATACAGACACAGAGAGGGCAGGTGAGGGACTTCCAGAAACAGTTCACAAGTTAATGCTTTTCTGTAGTACCAGGACCTCCATCGATTCAGAGTTGGAACAAAAGACCCATCCCTGACTGAGAACAGCAGTGGAACTCCAAGTAAGAGATTGCTGCTGTATTCAGTAGAAAAAAAATTGTCAAGGTCTAAGTAATATTTGACAAAAATTCTACCAATCAGTTCAGGCAGCTTACATCAGGAAGGAAAGGTCAATGGACTAACATAAAATTTGTCTTTTATTTCTTAAAAAGGAATAAAGTGCTTACTGCAAAAGTTTGGAATCAATATTTACACATCTTAGCTTGTTCCAATGAAAGTAACTTTGAAATTACCTGACACTAGAAAATATCTTATTTGAGTGCTTTTAATTTTAGAATTTATATAACTTTTCCCCTCAAAATTGTTTAAACATGATTTAGAACATGATACATAGTATTAAGCACAATTGCATAGTAACCACAGAAAGTCCACAATTACAATTCTCTCATTCTGATGTATTTTATCTTGATACATTTCAAATGTGCTGATGTTAAAACCACAGCAATGAAAATGCCTCTTTCTTTCAAAACAAATGGAATCCTCAAGGCAATGGATTCTGTCTTCAGGAAGCTGACCCACCTCTTGTCCACACACTAAATTTAGCCATCATTGGTGGCATGCCAGAAGGGAATTTGCATTACCCACTGCAGCGGGAAGGCTTGTAGATTTTTTTATAAGAGAGAAGAAACAATTTTTCCAAATCATCTGACTTCTCAGTATTTTAACTTTTTCCTTCTGGTACACTGGGGTGAAATCAAAAATTATTCTTCAATGTTGTTTATAGAAGCTTTTTGAATCTTTGCAAGTTT
Source organism: Pipra filicauda (assembly GCF_003945595.2). Lineage (NCBI taxonomy): Eukaryota > Metazoa > Chordata > Aves > Passeriformes > Pipridae > Pipra > Pipra filicauda. Next base: position 36,434 of record NW_024104794.1, on the reverse strand, counting down.
AGTGAGGGCAAAGAGGGGCAGTGATCAGTTGACTGGGCTTCTTTCTTACAGAGTGATAAACAGCCTAATGGAGAAGTGATAGGTAGGTATGCACCTAAATCTGCATGCTGCCACTTCCTCACATCCCTAGTACCTACCTGAACCTCCTTGCCATTGTCTCTTAGTTGAGGTAAGGGGTTTTCTGCTGTGTAGAAATAATTAAATCCCATTTGAAAGCAGGACATAGAGCTACATTTTCTGTCCACTTTGAAGTTCTCAAGCATCTTGTCCTCTGGTGTCATTCTCTTTCTGTTGGGCATTTCATCAGGTACATGACTGTCAAGAAACAGATAATTCAAATAATTAAATAAGTACCCTATTGTTATGTCAATTAAGCCATTTAATTAGTAGTTTCAGCAACCCTGTTTCCCAATTAATTGTTTTTTTTGAGCTAGGAATACCATGAAAAATGTCCATATGAAAAATTGTACTTTTCCACTCCAAAAAAATCTACACCAAACCCCCTCTCAATGCCTCTAAAAATATAGCAAAAATATGTGTACTGAGATAAAATAAATTTGAGAAATTCCAGTTAATCTTCAGAAGATCTTTAGATTCCCACTGCAGAAACTCAGTATAAGTTTGTTACAAATTTCCATTTACATCTTATTTTCTGGCTATTACGTCTTTGTATAGTTACATTATTTTTGTTTGTTTGTTTGATTCCTTGTTTCTTGGTGTTAAATAGTATTAATTATATGCCAGTAATACTTTGTAGCTGGTAGGTGTGTATATCATCAGTTCTCCTACTAGATTAAGTAGATATGGTGTACAACTACTGTGAAAGTGAAACACATATCACAGAGAACTCCTCAAACAATCTAGGGTGTGGCAACCCTTATTCAAAATAAAAATACAATCCACGAAGCTAACAATGTGTTCTAAACCCATAAATTATTATTATTTAGTACAATTTAGTACTAAATAAAGTTTGGGAAAACTACTGAGACACCACACACCCCTCTCTCAATATTTATCAAAGTAGGGGATATTTTACCTTGATTATTTTTCACAGGTAACCAAGCAAAATATACGAAACCAAGAATTAAATCATGGATCTCTTGTCCATTTAAAATAACTGAGACCAATTTGGAGTCAACTCACAATGTTTGGATCAACGTTGCTACATGATGTTGATATATGGAAAACTGCTAAAATTATGACAAGAAATAATGGAGTTGTATGTGTGTGTACTCGTATGGGTTTTTTTATGTGTTTTACAAATACAAAGACCATTTTGTAATGTTGAACTGAGTAATAGAAAGGAGAAGTAACACTTTACTTAGCTTTAAGTGGTATGACTACAAATGTAGGATATTACCGGAGACAGTTTTAAGATTTTTCTTTTGGTTTACTATTCATGTACTATTGGATATATTTTTATCTTTTTTCACTTTCTACTGACTCTAATTTGCTGTTTGAAGCAGAAAATCCTGCTATGTGATCAACACTTTTCTGGCATATTTTGCCTTAGTTTAGGGCATGTGAATTTAATCCTCTTATCAAGATAGATACAATAATACTCCTTCACAATGTGTTCATTTAATATACTTCCAAAATATCTGTCTATTCACTCCTTCTGTAGATATTATGTTTATTCAAAGTGGTGCTAAAACTTATGGTCACGTTGCAAAGTCTGTTATGAAATAAGTTACATTTAAATCGTTTGCATGAACAGCCTTTGAAATTCTCTTAGTGTCTTGAGATAACATATACAAATATCTTATTCAATAACACAGAAAACCTCAACTTTTTAAAATAAAATTTTGCAGTCTATTCATTCCCAGTTTGTTCTGTCTTTATTTCAAAACTGTCTTTCATACTTCAGCTAGTTACAGCATTTTAAAAGCTTAGGTGCTGTTTCTTAAATCACAAAAGGGAAAGAAAGAACATTCAGATCTATAAGCTGATTCAATTTCATGGGTATTTTAAGTTTCATTTTCAGTGCAGCTCTATTTTGCTGCTTAAAGGATCAACAGTACTCCTGATGATGTGCAAAAATAAAGCTAATATTATTATGCAGACTCTAAGTTTTTAGAACTTTCCAAACATTGGTCTGACAAGCTCAGATCATTTTGATCATGAGAACATAAGAAGATATGTGAGGAAGACATAGTACACAGAAAAGGTAAGCCATAAGTCAAACCAAAGCTGCCTTCACTAGAAACATATGTTGTCTTAACAAAGCTTGATTTACAATGGAAAAGGTTTAAATAAATGAAATAAACTGATAACATTAAACCACCATCAATTTAAAAGATTTTTTTTAAAATAATCCAGAAAGCTTCTATGAAAAGATGTAACTCTGAATGCTGTATTATAGTACTAACTGATAACAATTTTATATTTTCTGAAAAGAGTCACAGAATAGATACACTTCCAAGGGCACTGATGTATAAAAGCAGCTAAGCTATTACTTATTTGTGGATATCTTTCAATCCTTGTGTTGATGTTCAATGACATATTTGATAAAAAGTTTCTATGCCTCTTTTATTCTTCCTGAAAGGAGATGCTACATTTTCTTGAAATATATGCTTTATTTTCTGTGTTACGCATCTCATCTGCCTAGTATTTGGTAGAAATGTGATAAATCAGAGAATCATAGAATGGTTGGGGTTGGAAGAGACCTTCAAGATCATGTAGTTCCAGCTCCTCTGCCAGGGACACCTTCCACTAGAGCAGGTTACTCCAAGCCAGCCACAGCTTCTCTGGGTAAACTGTTCCAGTGCCTCACCACCCTTGCAGGGAAGAATTTCTTCATAATATCTAGTCTAAACGTACTGTCTGTCAGTTTGAAGCCATTCCCCCTTGTCCTGTCACTACAGGTCCTTGTAAATAGCTTTTCTCTATCTTTCCCATGGGTCCCCTACCGGCATTTGAAGGCTCTAATTACGTCATCCCAGAGCCTTCTCTTTTCCAGGCTGAACAATCCCAATTCTCTCAGCCTTTCCTCCTAGCAGAGGTGCTCATCCCTCTGATCATCCTGGTGATCTCCAGTGGACTTGCTCCACCAGGTCCATGTCCTTCCTGTGCTGGGGACCCCAGAGCTGGAGGCAGCACTACAGCACTCACCAGAGTAGGGCAGGGGAGACTTAAGCTGTTTTGTTAGGAATGTTTAAAGCCATGACTTCAAATAATGTGGTCAGTTTAGCTTCAAGAATAATCTTTACTTTACATCCCAACTGTGAAATTCAGTTGCAAAACAACTTTTTCACCTGCAACAATCACTGTAGAATATGTTTCATTCTAACACTGTTATCCGATAATGTTCTTCATAGAATGTTATTATAGTTAGGGACACTATTTTACTGATGAAACAAAAATCTTCACTATTTTAGCTCTAAGGGACAAGAAGACTTATCTTGTCTCATCAATATTCTTGTTCTCTCTGAATTTCTTAAGATAATGAGACTGAACTAATAAAGATCCTATTTAGCACCAGAGTAATACTGTCTGCATTGCAAGTGAGTTGACAGTTCCTATTTATAAACATGTACATGTAATTTTCTGTGCCACCATACTACTAAAAAACAAGCTTTATATCGACATCTAAAACCCCTTTAAATTAAATTTATTTGCTTGTGTAATAATAGCTATAATACTAACATATGCCAGAATTATACAAAAAACAGCTTTTGAAAATGAAATTTTTGACAGCCTGCTTTGAGTAATTTCACTCTGAACCTTCTATCTTGAAGGTTAATAGTTTAAACATTAATGACATAATAGTGAGTTTGTTCTTCAAGCTCATTTTCTTCCACTTGCTTTTCTACATGTCAGATGAGGAAAAGGTGGAGGAACCTAGAAGGAAGTTCTCTGGCTCAAAGCAGAGACAGATAAAAGTAACAGAAAAGGATATGAATGCCCAGTCTATGTATGTCCAGGAAGGTTAAAAAGTAGCCATTTTTCTACCCTGAACTATTTGTAGAATGAGCTGTCTCTGTGTGAATTTGAAGTTCACAAATTCTAGGTGGGTTAGCAGGTTTTCCCTTTTAAATGCAGGCATAAAAAAAAATTTAAAAAAAAAAAAAAAAAAAAAAAAAAGAAAAAAAAATCCTGTGTTTCCTGGACCCACCTGAGGACTTGCAGTCTTTGAAGTGAGTCATAACTTGGGTTTTTCTTTCTCACCTCCTCAAATAATCATAACAATTTCTCAAGAAAGAAGTCCCATAAATGAATATGGTAAATCAATAGAGTTTCTCATGGTAATGTCAATCCACAATGAACATTCTGCAGATCTGTTCTCTGTAATGCTTTTAAGTGCATTTTAATTTCATCAGTCAATAGCAGAAGCAGCAGTTGTAAGTGATACCACTGCTGAGTGCAGGAGCTGAAACTTGAAAGCTAATGATACCATTGAGGAGATAAGAGTCAGAAATAGTACAGAAATGGTTTAAATTGTCTCACAATATGTTCTCTCTGATAGCATTTGAGTATCAGCCCCAGTGTCAGAGCTCAGTCAAGATGCTGCAGTGGAAGCAAGTGGGAATTGTAACCCTTGTTTCATCTCTCCTGATAAAGTCACTCTTGTTTCTGCATCTATGAAAGGTCAGAGCTCTCTCTTGCTTTCATTTTATTTATCCTTAATATGTGCACAAGTCTAACATGTCAGAAAAGAATTCAGAAAAAAAAAAATCACTGAACCGAATAAAAATGCCCGTGGACACAACTTCAGTTTCTCTAAACTTTTCTGAAGATAAAGAAATTAGAACTAGTATACAGCTCTGACTATCCTCCCACCTCTCCAACCTCTCCATTCATCCATCCATTTATCCATCCATCCATCCATCCACTCATCAATTTTCTGTTATCTATCTCAAAATTTCTAGCCTTGTCCTAGTAAAATTAACAGAAAACTCCCCAGTGGAGTTTCTGGAGTATCTGACTTTTTGGGAATCCAGTTCACTTTTAGGAATCCATTTTACTTTTGGGAGGATAAAGGTGAGAGGACAAATATCTGAATTAATGCCAAAAGGTAGGTAAACTGCATCTTTAAACAAGAAAATCCTGTTTCCCATATAAAGCTGAAAAGCATAAATACTGTTCAACTTACTAGGGAAAAAAAATAATTTTCAAGATCCACCTCCAGAGGTGACTTTTATTTCCAAGAAATAAGCACTGAGGAGGAGAAGGTCACAATTTCTCCACATGAACTTCACTGTGAATATTTCTAGCAGTGCTGTTGTTTCTTCACTCTTCACTTTTAAATTGCAAATACCTGCATTTTTTGCAGCTGCATTTTCACAGGAGAAAGTCTCACCCTGTCCTTCATGCTTTCTTTTTTTTCCTGCACGCTAAGACCACCAAAATTCAACAGAAGTATTTAAATCCTGCTTTAAAAGGGAAGGATTTGATCAGCTACAGTATTTTAGGGTTCCAAAAGCACTGCTAATCTGACAACAGAGAAGTCTTAACCTTCTGTAAGCCAGGACTAAAACAGGCGCAATGCAGCGGTCGCTGTCAAGGGCGGTTTCATGTGTTGCTTGAAGTTTGAAAGAACAACCAGAGGAGCTGTACATAAATATTTAAAGATGATGAGTCAAGGGGATAACCAGTATAATGCATCTAAATCTGTTACAGCAGATTTTGAAGGCCTTGGGCAAAGTTCATAATTGTATTTTCCTGGAAAAGCCTAAGGAGGTAACCCCTGGCTGACTGCAGGCAAGCTAGGGATGGCTCTTGGTCAAAGACAGAGCTTTAAAATAAAATGATGCATGAAATAAAAATCGTTCAAAGTTTGAGTAACTTTAGAAAATCTGTTTGCCAAAAATGTATTTTTCATAGAGATCTTTCAAATTAATCGGAACAGAGAGAAGAAGTTGGCTGAGAGACCACATAAAACATCAAAAAGAGAAGGGCTAGAGAATTCACAAAACATGAGATGACTCATTGCAAATTTAGGTTATGAAATGGTCTTGCAATAGTACCACAGCAAAATATAAGCCATTATAGTAAAGGTTCTGAATCTTTTATATCTAGTGACCTCAGGGATAAATTCCTATCTATATCTATAAATGAAAGTTTAAAACAAGATGTACAGAAAATTTGATCATAATAATTACTATAGGTCTACTGACTTGCTTAAAACTTAACACATAACAAGAGTTATTGCAAACTAGAATAACACAGTGCAAGCAATAACAAAATCCAAAAACATGCTTGCTTGTCAGCTCCAAAGCCAAGTCCAAGCTAAATTCTCTATATTCAAATAAAAATAAGGGCTATACCCAAAATATTCATTTATTTCATTTCACATTATTTATCTGAAGATAAACTGACTTCTTTCCTCTCATTATGTCTTCTGGTTTTCAATTTGTTTCTATGTTATTTTTTCTCCTTTTTTAATTAAAGCCTATATTCCAATGTGTTTCAGTCTATGGAGAGTAGCTCATTTTCTGTAACATTTTTGATTTCCTAATCATTGGTGCTTTTCTACTTGTTTCCCACTCTCTTCCTCTCACAATTTTTATCTTACAATTCCAATTCCATGACTATTTCCCAGTTTTTCAGAGTGTATCCTAAAATAAAGTCACAGACTGCTTGTAAGGGATTTTTAACAGCTGATTTGAAGTAACAATTTATATCACAGTAAGAAGTTCAGAAAAAAAGTCAAACCAATCTGAACAACATTTATATCCTGACCCCCTGTATCATGACAATGATCTTTTTAGCTATTATAAATATTTCCCAATTAACCAAAGACCTTAATGAACCACAGAGTAATAAAATCAAGACTTTCTAATGCTGATTGCAATGCAGGTGCAGTGTCCAGATATGGAATAATTTATGATTTATTTCCATAACAGTATTTTTCCATGTATCTACCATGTATATTTAAGTTTAAATTTCAAAGGAAAAAGATGCAATAATAGAATAACAAGGGAGAAAACCCATTTATAAATGATCTGAGACAGTAGAAACAAAGAGATTAAAATCATGGCAAGATGATTAACTGGTAAATGATTGTTGCTGCATGCATACATGTCTAGGTAATGTAATAAACAGTGTAATCTACATTGTCATGCCAATTCATGTTTGAGCTTTATAGTTGATAATACTCTTCAGTCCAAGATATATTACTCAAGTATAAAATTATTGTTTCTTTTTAGGATGAATTGAGAGCTAAACTATATAGACTCTTTATTCTTTTAAAAATAACCCCAAGATTTTAGCTATCATACGGTAGTCTCATCAAGATCACTTTGGGAAACCCTCATTCTCATTTTTCCTTTGATTCTATTGTTGTAACAACTTCCAGAAAATCCTATATTTCCAAATATTTCGAGGTCATTGCAATAGTCATAGGACCAGTTTCTCAGTTGTTGATGAGAAGGGACACCTATTTCTATGTTGTGTTGTGAGGTGTGGAGACTTGCACTGCAAAAAAGTGGGTCTCGGTCACCAGAAAAGCCTCAGTTCTGCAACAACCACCTTATTTCACCATCCACTCTTCTCAATAACTATTCTCACCATTTTTCTGTCTTTAACTCTTGAAATTTTATGTTTAAAAATGCCATTTTTAACCTTTTATTTTGACATTCAAGGTCCTACCTGCTAAATAAATGTATTTTTAGTATAGGTAGACACTGTAGTAATTTTTCCAGTATATGTGTGCATTCAGGTAAGGTTCCAGTTATCTTCAACATCCTGTATTGCTTCTTTCTGGATGTTGTTAAATTTTGGTGTCCTTCAGTTTGGCATACATAATAATCCTTCAGAGTCAAATTGCAGTTACTTGCTCATATAGAAAATATGTTTGCATTCTTATTTTTTTTAAGAAAACAAGACAATTGGAGACTGAAAATTTGGAAAAAAACCAGCATAATACGTTCAATCAATAAAAATGTCAAGTAAATGAAGAAAAAATGTTCTTTACAATAAAGCATTTTTAAGGGAATTTATTGGAAATTCTCTTTCTTTTTTCCTCATTTCAAGTAAGATTTTTAATTTAGAGTAGAACAGTCCTGTAGAGTATTTCAGAAACAAAAATATAGCATATCATGGTGTAGCTGCAATTTACAGTTTTAATTTAGGGAAGATCAAAAGAAGCTTATGAGCTGAAAATCAATATCGAGCTGAATTTAAGCTTTTGTAATTTGGGAGTTCTAAAATATAAAATGTTAAAATTATTCTATCAAAATACTCTAAAATTATAAAATACACTGAAGAAATGCCATAAAAATCTGAATGCTTGTATAAATAATTTGTAAATAAATGTTTCTTCATGTTCTTTTATGTCTAAATCAGACCAATAACTGCATTTTTATTATGCATTTTTACTATTTCTAACACATATTTTGTACACAACCTCAGATAAGACAAACAAAAAAGAGGCTAAACAGACAGCTCAGAGGTTCCCATTGTCACACTCAGGGTAGGGCTGGATTAGTCAGACAACTGGTTGTCAGCACAAGCTGCTATAGTGGCTTTCACAGCATCATTGACTCCCACAGGTGGAAATTTAGGTGTGCAAGCACAGATTTGGTACTCATCTCATGGCACATCTCAGCAATAGCAGCTGTCTTGTTTGTGCAACTCAGAGCCATTTCAGATGATATTTTATCAGGAAACATGTTAAAAACTGCTGCAGTCACAGGAGTTGTAAATAAAAGTTAAGCTCACTCCATTCCAGGACTGAGTTAATTGTAGGTTTCCCATAGATTTCTATTAAATCAGCAAATCATTCTGAAGTGCTTTGAAAGGGTCCTTACTTAAGTTTTATCATTCACTTATGCCTTGGAGAACCATAAGACCATTTTTCAGTTTCAGCATTAGCATTTAGAACTTACAGTCAAAAGACTGGCTGAGTGAACACTGCTCTTTGAAAGTTTGCTTTAATACTTATTAATTGTTCGAGAGTGTAATTTTTAGTCTGTCTAAAATGACTGTATGGTAGTGGTTTATATGAGTGATAAAATCAGAATAATGTAAAAAATCTCATAAATACTTAATGCTGTCAAGCACAGACAGGAATTTCTTATCTGCATTTGAAAATCCTGGCTTTTTGATCAAATAGCTTGAATCACCTCTGTAACAGCACAGAATTTCTAACAGTTTAAATATAAGCTCTCCAGTGAAGAGGCAATCTTTTCATCCCAGACGTGTGCAGGACATCATGCAATGAGTCCCTAAGCTTTAATTTCTGCTAAATTCTATTCAGAGAAAGTTATTATTAAAATCACATGTAGTGCACTTCCATGAGTTTGAATGGGAGAGAATACTAAATGTCTAACAACAGATGTAACAATATCCTAAAATTTTTGTGTGTCCTATCAAATCAAAACCCTTTGGCTTTTCTACATATGTGCTACAGACGTGTTACTGATTTTGTTATGAGATAAATGTACTGTTTCCGAGACACTTGTGTCTTATGTCCACAAGCAGGAGTGTTCTGGTGTGTTTTTCTGGGGTGAAGGAGAATTCAGAGAGCTCTTCCCAGCAGCAACAGATCACTTGGAAAGTACTACCTCAGCATACTCCACTTCCATTCATCTTTTGATAGTTTCTGATTCTGATGGAACTGTAAATGCATAAGGAGAACCTATTTTCTCTATGTTATTTCTTACCTAACTAAATTATCTGGCATCATAGCAATGTAAGAGTTATGGCAGGTATCTTTAATAAATATTTCTTACTTAATTCCTTGTCTTGTCAATGGCTGAAAAGAGCATAAGAATCCCCTCAAAATCTGAGGATAACATTTCAGTTATATTTGTCAAGATTTTTATATGTTCATAGCTGTATGTTTAAATCTCAAAAAGAATGTTTCTTTATATTCATGATATTAATAAATGATACAGTTTGTTCCTTTATGGCTAGTTCTATTTGTTGATTTTTGCACAGTTTGAGAATAACAAAGGACTGTTACCCTACGACATCACTACAACTAGTACAGACAGCTCTAGAAGCAGGACAAAATATTTACCCATCTGTGTTGAATACAAGAATGTTGTTATCTGTGTCGAGTACAAGAAATCCTTGAGGTTACTTGAACCTTGTGGTTTTCTGACCACCCAAACACCATATTTTTAGTTCAAAGAAGTTTTGTTGTGTATTAACTTAAAAAAATTTATACTGGGGAAATTCCCAGCAGAACTAGTAAGAGAAATTTTTATAACAGTTTTTTCCTTTTTTTCCCACAGCATTAACACTGGACACAGGTGTGCTCCTCTCCTCAAACTTCATTTAAGATTTAATTGTTTTGTGTCTCAGCTAATGACTACTGGATATTTCTCTTCAGGAAAGTTTTATAGAAAGTTTTATAGTCTTCATTTTGAACCTACAAAAAGACATTACAAAATCTCTTTTCTGTTTTCAATTTTAAAAACATTTTTGAGGTCTTAATGTATGTGTAAGTTAAAATAGGAAAAGTCAGAATTATTTCTCTTCAGCTTGCATAAATCTTCAATCTCTGTTCTATTTCTCTTTTACTTTCTCTCTGTATTCCCACAGCTTATTTCAGTGATACCATAAAGCATTTTATTGTTCTGAAAGAGACGCTTTTACTGACAAATTTTTTTAGATCTGTTCAGTTAAGAACCAATCTAAATATGTACAGTCTGGCCACACTAATAAAATTAAATTTTTTAGTTCCATTAAATCATACTCCGTTCAAATGAGACTTGAATTTTCCCAATAGTTTAATCTGGAAATATTAGAAGCAGCTATCTGAGCGTTGGATGGGTTAAAGTGCATTTAAAAAGGGTTTTCAAATATTCTTTTCTGGACATATCTACTTCCTTAAATGTTGTGGATTGGCTCAGAAACTCTGTTATGTTTTCCTTAGGACAATAAAACCTCATTTGGGGATTTTGTCAACTTTATTTCACGGGATCTGTCATTTTGAGAGTGTTAAGAAGCTTTAACACACACTATTTACCTGCTACTTTGTGACAAAAGATGTTATGTGAGACAGTGATATAAAAAAATCAGGATTTACAGTATAAACATTTTAGTTTTACAGTCCTGCATTGCTGTTGGCCTTGGGAGAGTTGTTCACATTTTACAGTTCTGTGAACAAAACCAGAATGTCTCAACAGTTTAATCATAAATATACCAATTTCCATTTCTTGGCGTCAGTATTGTCAGAGGCATATTGTGTGGCAGCAAAGCTGTGGTGTGCTTTCACTTCAACGCCACAAGAGTGCAAGAAACCAGAGAGGGACAAGATAGAGTGACCAGACACACTTTTTAATTGGAATTGCATGGGAAAACATTGTTTTGCCACAAAGTGATTTCATGAAGACAAGACCTTTCTTGTTCGTTTAGGGTTAATCAGTAACCGACCTGCTTTCTACAGTTTGGTCATCCAGTGATAAACATTGTGGGTGAGGTTTCTTTGTTTGGTTGGGTTTGCTGGCTTGGTATTTTTTTAGTGTGTGTGTGGAATTGTTTGTGGATATTGGTTGTATTTTTTTCTTTCCTTTCAGTAAAACCAACCAGAAATAACTCACAAAGTTTCAGGGTTTGTTTTGTGATGTATTTCCAGCTTGTAGATTTTCAACAAAAGTCTCAGGGTTAAAAAAAAAAAAAAGAGAAAGGAAAAGAGAAAAAAGAGCATGTTTTTAGAACACTAAACTTCCCATTTATATAAGATACTATATTCTTTTCCTCTAGCACATGGTCAAGTACCAGGATAGGGAGAGGAAACCTAGAAAATGCAATTTTATTAAATTTTCAGCCAAGTTCATAGTTCCAAAATGTATAAGTGGCATGTTTTGGAGAAATCTTTCAAAAAAATTACAGAGAAATTCAGCAGGATAGAAGAAGGTTGGGCTATTCAGTTTAAAAATAGCCATGGCACTGCAGCTGGTATTATTTAAAAAAAAATCATATTATTAGATTAAAGTGAAATTTTGTGTATATTGTTTACATGCTTAACATGATGTAAAAAGAAACAATTCCTTGTAGTTACCATAACATAAACACATTTCTTTTGTATTGCTAACATCTTTTCCCTAAGATATTAAGTTTTTTTTGCTTGTCCTTTTTTTTTTAATTTCAAATTCGGGAGTAATATTAATGTTGGGGTTAGAATCAGCATCCAAAATAATTTCTGTTGTCATTGTTATTTTGACGTGCTCATTGATCATGGACACGTAGGTGACATGGGAGGGTAAGAGTTATGTTAGTGACCTCATTCACTTATAGATAACTTATAGATAATTGTCTTCTATTTTAAGTTTGAAGAAAGATCAGAAAGGGGAAATCTTTTGACGAAACTTTATCAATTGAGTGTTTATGTTGACCTTACTGTATCTGTAAACTGTGAAGCCTGTAACTGTATTCTGAAGACAATTCTTAGCCTTATGATTTTTAAATTCTTAGCCTTGTGATTTTTTAATGTAGTAAACAAAACTCTCTACAGTTAAGTAGTTAATTTGAAAACCACAGAGCTGGAAGTTTTGGCTGTCCAAGCAGCCTTTCAAGCAACATTTCTGTGCTCTTCAGTCCAAATGAAATGCTGATGTTAATCTGACAAGGAATTATAAGGAATCTCATGAATTTTACAGAGAGTTATGTAGGGAAATGCCAGCAATGCAGAGTTCAAAAAGATAAGAAGTTTCTTTTCCTCTGGATATTTGGAAGTTAAAACAATATTAACAAGTAAGTTGTATAAGAGCTTGCATTACATAAGAAAACATGTCAGCTGCAGTTTATAAGCAAAACGTTAGAATTTTGAATCAGTACATTTAATTATTTATGGAGTCAAAACAGACTAGATTGATTTTTCAATAATGTATTAACTTATCTGCATACCAAGAAGAGGAAATGGACCATTCTGCTGTGAAGAAAGTCTGTATTCACTAAGTCTTAAATATAACCTTTTATGTTACTGAATTTTAATTAGTAACTTTCAAGCATATTGTATATGTGTATTGCCTATAACAAATGTGAAAATAAGAGGTACTTTGTTATGTTAAAGTTTTTCTTTCTCTTTTCTCCAGTAAGTGACAGCTCTAAAATTCATGAGATTGGATACTCTACCTTTTAGAATGTAGCTGTCATGTCATATTGATCAAATTGACTAATGTAAATATGTACGTTCATAATACTGCATTTAATCTTTATTTTTAAATCATCATATGGTAATATAGAAAGAGAATATAATATCTTTAATGTAATTTTACTTATAGATTAATTGAGTGTTTTTAAGAGATGAATTGTAGAAAATAACTCTGGATCCCAATATCCAAAGTATCCTGAGCCAATTCTCACCTCCATTAAATCATAAGCAGTTTTTACTGCAGTGGAATATACAGAAAGGTGCTTACACTTTTAATTTTCATTCCTTACTCTTCAACTGTATTTGAGTTTGCACATCCTGTTACAAAAATCTGATGAGATGTGAGAGCCCCTTTCTCTGTCTGTGCCCTAGGAGACTACAGGTGTGTTAAGAGTGTTTGTCATAGATAAGCCTGTGTGTTATGGCTTGAGAGGACTTAATTTCAGGGAATTTAAGACTAAATTAGGCAGGTAGATTAGATTAGGTCTGGATCAGGAACCTGATTTCAGCTATAGCTGGCTGGTCAGGTTATGGCTGTGATTACGCAAGGTCATTTCATTTTAAAATCAGTGCTTATGTTAACTGGTATAATTTTTAATCTGAATTTGCCTTTTGCAGTATTATCTCTAGTCATCAAACTTTCAGATTATTAAAATTAAGCAGGACATCTATGTTCTTGTTCACAAATCTATGAGATAAGAGGAAATATGATTCTTCAGGGTTTCACTATTTACTCTGCTTTACTTTTTATTAAAATTTTGTTATATATGTAGCTTAGCTTGCAGAAATCTATTCTGATTCTAGATCTAAGCTTCCCCACTATCACTGTTTTCTTTTGAATTATTTTTATTTCCTGTATTGCAGTGGAACTTGTTAGAAAGGAATGCCTGTGCTTTTAACCTGGATTAAGATCTACAGGTCTTACTCCCAAGAGTAAATCTCACAGATCTAGAAATATTCAACAGAATTTAGGATTTATAACCAAAGCTGAGATATTCTACTTTTTGTCTCTGTTCATAAAGTTCATTCTGATGCTGCAGAGTCTTCCAAAATGCTGCAACTTCAAGAAATGCATTTAGAATACGAAATGGGGCATATTCAGATTCCTTAGAAGAGACGTTTCTGACAGGAGCACCTTGGTCTTCTGGCAGAATTTTATCCTCTTTTTATGATGTGCCAGAAGGGACATATGTTAATCTTCTCTTATTCTCTGTGTGACAAATGCCTGATCCTATCAGAGAAACACAAAGAACATTTTAGGACATGCTTCTAGAAGCCATCCTACATATTTGCACGTATGGAAAAAGGGAAACAAAACCTGAAGGTCTTTATTTGTTCTGTAACACATTATTATTTTAATCACTGTAATTACAAAAACTATTATATTTCTGTGAGAGTTTTTTTTAATAAAATATTTCATGTTATTCTTGAGGAAGAAACTTTCATGCCATTACAAATTTAGATGACCTTTGCACAAGGAAAATTGACAAATTGCTGACAGGCCAACAACAAAAACATAAGTACAAAAATTGGTATTTGACTTATCTATTTCTGGAAATTGTGATAGTAATGCCTTTGTACCAATAACCTAGCTGGCTACATATTTTAGCTGATACTTCATCTAATGTTTAAAGTCCCTTCTTAGTTTTATTTGATCAGAAACCATTTTAAATCCTTACAAGATGTATAATGTCTTTTCATAAATAAATGAACATCTGAAATGTTACTAGACAGTTTATAATGTTTAATCTCTTAGATGAATTGTCAGTGACCTTCACACATGGTCTATTTTTCTGCACTTCAGCTTAAAATCCAAATGTCAAATTCTGGAGTAGCTTCTGAGCTACTTCTTTCAGTGAATGTTAAGAAGATTAAATGATTTATTTATAAACTATAGAAGTATTGTTCATCAGAATGGGGAGTTATTTTGTCAACCATATGTCGATTTATATTTTCCTAAGTTATTTTTTGGCCTCTAATACTTTTCTAAATTAATTTATTTTCTGCAGCCCAAAGACAAGTTTACATTTCAAATGTGCTGAAAAGGAGAAAGCAGTATAACATATGCAGGTTCTTGAGATCTGTACTATCAATGCTCTTTTCAGTCTACAACGTGTCATTTACCAGTTCTAAGGAAAATTTATGCCTTTAAAACTTTGGTCCACTACATATGGCTAAATAGTCAATTTGCAGCCATAGAGCTCTGGTGATTTAAATCAGCTGCAACTCCATCCTTATTCATGGAATCACAGAATGTTTTGGGTTGGAAGAGACCTTAAAGATCATATTGTTCCAACCCCCCTGCCATTGAGACACCTTCCGCAAGACCAGGTTGCTCCAAGCCCCATCCAACCTGGCCTTCAACACTTCCAGGGATGGGGCATCCACAGCTTCTCTGGGTAACCTGTGCCAGTGCCTCACCACCCTCACAGGGAAGAATTTCTTCCAAATATTTAATCTAAACCTACTCTCTTTCAATTTGAAGATATTTTCCCTTGTCCTGTCACTGCAAGCTCTGGTAAATTATCCTTCTCTATTACCTTCTCAGATTTATGAGAAACATAGTAAGTTTTCAAGGAACACGTAGCTCAACCGATCCTTAAATCCATAGCTCTTATTAAAAATACTTGCAAGCTCTCCATCTGCTTTTTTTCTGACCTCATACAGTCTGGTATTATCATGAAGTAAACACCTTCATTGATGTTTGAATGCACAGTATAAAAGCTTTAGTGCTTTTTAAATTAACTGACTCTAAACATAGATAACAACTGCATAAATAGTTTGTCTGGAGGTGAAAAGCAGCTAAGAATCAACTGCTTAGTCTGATTCAGAGATAGAAGACAAGTCTTACTCAAATATATATATTTCATGGACTTGGCACATTTTCCTTTGCATTTTCCATTTTGGTCTCTTCCCACCTTTTATTTAATTCTCACTTATATTTTCATTCCTCCTCATTCCACTTCTGAATTTCACACAGCATTTGTTGTCTCCTGCTCTCTGCCTCCAGCAGTATCTGGAGTGTCTCTGAGACAGTATTCATTACTATAACTAGAGAAGTGAGGTGCTGGAGCAAGTCCAGAGAAGAGCAACAAGGCTGGTGAAGGGTCTGGAGCACAAGTCCTATGAAGAGAGGCTGAGGGAGCTGGGATTGTTCAGCCGGGAGAAGAGGAGGCTCAGGGGAGACCTCATCGCTCTCTACAACTCCCTGAAAGGAGGTTGTAGCCAGATGAGAGTTGGTCTCCTCTCCCAGGCAACCAGCAGTAGGACAAGAGGTCATGGTCTTAAGCTCTGCCAGGGGAGGTTTAGGTAGGATATTAGGAAGAAATTTTTCACAGAAGGAGTAATCAGGCATTGGAATGGGCTGCCCAGGGAGGTGGTGGATTCTCAGTCCCTGGAGGTTTTTAAGATGAGACTGGATGCGGCACTTAGTGCCATGGTCTGGTAACCACGGTGGTGTTGGACCAAGGGTTGGACTTGATGATCTCGGAGGTATTTTCCAACTTGGTTGATTTTTATGATTCTGTGATTCTATGATTCGAAGTCATAGTGACTATAGAGCACTTTGGAGAGAGTCAGTGTCTATTCATTAATATGATGACAAGATTCACATATAAGTAAAACCAAATTAACATACAGCATAATTCTAAAGAGTTTTCACTTATATCTGGATGTTTTATCCATGAGGACTTGCAGTCAGCCTTTACTCTGAAACATCTCTAATCCTGTAGGACTGTTAGCTCAGATATGTTGGTGTGGGAATATAATTCTCCTTCAAGGACCAGCAGAGCAGTCCTGCCACTTTCCAGCTGCACTTAAAAGTGATGATGTGCCTGGCCCTCAGGTGCCTCCAGGCAGCTTGTTTCCGTCCTAGATTTTGTAGAGATCTCACCTCAGAGGGTAGGTTTTGAGGCAATGATTTTGAGTGGTCTTCACACTGTGTCCAAGGAGCTGGACCATCAGAGACCCTTGGAAGCAAGCACTAGGGAGCATGGATCATGAACACTGATGTGACTGCAGAGCCAGGCTGCATCCAAGGACAGGTGCAAACTGCTGATAAATGGCAAATCTTTTTTTCCAGGCTAAATGCCCTGAGCTCCCTCAGCTGCTCCTCATCAGATTTTTGCTCTAGACCCTTCCCCAACTCCCTTGCCTTTCTCTGGACACACACTAGTACTTTAATGTCCCTCTTGTAGTGAGGGGCCCAAAACTGAGCAGAGAATTTAGAGGTGATTTGACGGGCAGCCTCACCAGTGCTGAGAACAGGGTGACAATTGCTTTCCTAGTCCTGCTGGCCATGCTATTTCTGACAGAAGCCAGGGTGTCATTGACCTTCTTGGACACCTGGGCACACTTGGAGGTAATCAGTGAACACCAAAAAGTGTTCTTGATCCCTTTATTACACAAGAAAAAAGCTACAAGATAAAGATGACTTCAAAGACCTGTGTAAGGAACCTGACCAAATGTGACTGTACCTCTACAAGTGGGTTTGCTGTGAGAAAAAACCAAACCAAACCATATGGGGCTTTTAGCTAGTGTGTATTTCTGCTTTCTTCTTTCTGACACCTGCGCATGAACAGAGAAAAGAAATATGCAAGAAAATCCATTTTTGTAACACCCTTACCTCTGGGACACAGGATTCTTCCAAGAAAATCTTTAAAGTCAGAGAAGTCTATAATCTACAGGTTAGAGTGAACAACTAAATTGTTCGTCTTTGCAGACTCTTGGGTTTTTGGACCGTAGACTTGGCCTACTGATGTCTTTGTAGATCATTTTGTTTCCTCCACAATTATTGATCAAAGCCAACTAGATAGACATTGCTTTGGCTATGCCATTAATATGGCTGCTCAGAACTACAGACTATTGACTGTTAAATGTAATGAATGACTATTAATTTACTTCTGTGTTAATTTTGTCTCGTATTGTTCCCTACCAGTCTTTTGTTAATAATATTGTTTCCAAAGTTTGTATTTTTATTAGAGAACCAATGTTACTGGATTTTTCAAGATTATTTTATTCTATATTTTAGCCTAAAAATCCACCCTGTGATCTAATACAATGATTCTAAATGTTCGAACACATCACCATTACTAGGTCATTAGCCAGACATTTATGCTAATTAGCAAGGCAGTTAATAAATCTTTGCTTTTCATGTTACACTATATCTGAAAAGACAGATTTAAAAATTTGATAGATATTATACTTACTGGTGATTCTCCACCTTTACTACTTTCTGCTTTAAATATCTGTGGTAGGTCATCTTTGGCTGGCTTCCGGATGCCCATCCATCCGCTCTTGGACTCCCCCTCCCCAACAGGACGGGGGGAAGAAAAACAGATGGAAAAGTCCATGGCCTATAATGAAGGAGAGTTCACTTGCCAGTTACTTCCATAGGCAAAACAGACCTGGGGGGAAATTATTTAATTTATTGATAATTAAAATGGATTTAGTTAGTAAGAAAAAAAAGACAAAACCTTCCTTCATCCTCCCTTTTCCCAGGCTCGATTTCACTTCTTCATCCTGAACTCCTCTACCTCCTCGGCCCTGAGCAGTGTAATGGGATGGGAATGGTTGTGGTCAGCCCATGACAGTTCCTCTCTACCTTTTCCTCCTCCTCACACTTTTTCCCTGCTTCAGTGTGAGATCTTCAGTTCACAGGCTGCAGTCCTTAAAGATAAACCTCTTCCAGGGTAGTCTCTCCACAGGCTGCGGTTCAGTCATGACTTATCCCCCTGCTCCATTGTGCAGTCCTTCTCCGGCAGCAATGGGACTGCCTTCTTCACTGCGGACCAGGGATTTGATGAGAAGGGCACTTTCACTGCTTAAGATAAGTCTAAAAGTTACACAGAATTGGATGAACATCTGACCAGGATGAACAAGACTCTCTCCCAGTGTTTGTAGTTTGACAGTGAATTAACAGCCATAATAGGCAGGTGTTAGGTTACCATTAGTTTCTCCAGCAGTACAATTTTCTCATTCAGTTGCTTTTTCCGTGATATTAAAAAGAATCAAAATTTTTTCTGACTGTACCAATATTTGAGAAGTCTGCAGTCAGAAGTACATCACAGAGAAGCGCTTGAGCAATGTTTACCAGTTCAAAGTTCTTGGCTCGTGTTAAAAATCATACAGAAATGAGAGGGAAAGTGACCTCGGGAGGTCCTGTAGCCCCATTTCCTGCATGCCACTGACCTGTAGGGCCCGCAGTGGTGGAGGCCTGACATGGTCCTAAACTCTGTGACCTCCGGCAGAAAGGATCACTGTCCCTTCTCTCGTGGTGACACTGTGCCATGAAGCTACAAGATGCTGCTATCACCAGCTCACTGCCTTTGCCACAAACTCACTTATCTTGTTACAAGGTTCATTCTGAGAGTTAACTATTTTTCCTACTTACAGATCATAAGGTGCACATTTGGGAGGGTCACTACAGCTGCAGTATCCTGTCGGTTATGTTGATATTTTTACAAGAATTATATAAGTGGGTCTTATATTTCATTAATAAACAGTTACTGAGGATAAAGAGGGTCTGACAACAATTTGAGTTAAAAGTGACATTGTACAGTAGATGTAGGCTTCGCATGAAATTGATGCAGGTGCAGGTAGAATAAAACACATACAGATATCTAGTGACCACCATCAATCACTGACTAAATTTTAGTGTTCATAAAATATGAGAAAGTTAGATATTTTCCATTTGCAAAATTCAGAGCAGTATTGCTCATCATAATTCAAGTGTGATATTCTCCACTTTCATTTGTCTATTTGCAATTTCTCTTTTCTGTGTACTTTGCCCACTCTTTTTTTTTGTCAGACTTAGAAATTGGATCTTGATTTCCTCTCTCCATCCTTGCTTGAATCAGTTCCAAACGAATAAATCTGTAATCAGGCAACAATTATCAGCTTATTGATGTTTCTGCAACAGCCTACACAGAATAGAGTTCCTAGTCAAGGAAATACAGAAAGGTCTAACACAACTGTATACCAAAAGTAATATTGCTTACATTGTCTGGCCTGAAAGCTGACTGTGCTTGACATGAAGAGGCTTGGTCAGAATTATAATGAAATATTTTAGCATAAATAAATTTGCAATAGTCTTTTTATGGTACACTGAAATTATATAACTACTTTGACACCTGCCAGATCAAATGAGGTAGTAAAGTTTCTTTGACTATCAGGAAACTCCAACTCACAAATGGACATATCTGACTAGTGCCATTAAAATATCAGGAAAACATGGCATGTCAGTTTGAGGAAAATCTCCGTTGTTTTTTCCGGTTTGCATTTTTTCTCCCCATATGAATTCACACATTTCCTTATTGCATACCCATAACAGGGTGTATGAAGGTGACAATAAGATCCAACGAGCCCATAATAACAGAATGAATTGCAGATGGTGTTTGAAGAGGTTTATCTTGAACTTCAAGGGTAAAACCTGCTGCAGGTGGAGATGGGTGACATTGATACACTAGGGAGAAACTTCATAAGGTCCCAATCAGTCCAGCACACACATCATATGTATTGTGTTAGAATGAACTAAATTCTTTTATCCTGGATTATGATACTTCTCAATAAAGCAAAACCAGGATGATTGTTGATCTTTACTTGACTGAGTTAATGAAAGTAAAGCTGATAATGATTTGCTGAAATTATCCCTCGAAGGTACACTGCTGTATCCCTTGCCCATTGGCAGCTCACACTGCCTCACTGCTCCTGAAGTTTTTATGGCTAATGATATAAGAAAGGTGCAGCTAAATTTATATTTATGTGAAAACCATCAGTGATATATATTATTGTGATCATTTGGCATATGTATGAGATATAAGTACTTTGGATCAGGAAATATATATCTGTTTTATAACAACTATTAGAACATAAATTGTGCACAAACTAGCTCTCATCTTGGTTAATGGCAGTGTTATTGCACTATGTAACACAATGAATAGAAGATTATAAGGGTCAATAGAAATCTGTGGCATTTCAGTGCCACTCACTACAGCAGTATTTGGCAGAATTCCTTTGCATATAGCAATCCCTGAGCACATTCTGTGCATTTAATCCAAGGAGAGAGGTAAGATATAGCTGAAAGAGAAGATTTTGATATCCCTTAATGAGTAGCAAGGACAATTAAAAATTGAAAATATTTAGGATGGAATGCAGACTACCTCTCAATATAGGTTGTTAGGAGTAAAAGTTTGCTCTGCTGAAATGCAAAAAAATAAAGATAAAAAATGAAAATTTTGTTAGTGAAAGCAATATTAAAATTTTCTCCTTGTCTTCTGAAAGGATCTAAAATGTGATTAGTAGTCAGTAAATATGCATATTTGAAAAGCTGGCTGTAAGAATGAGATTGATTGATTATAGGGAAATGACAGGTAGTTGTGCAAAAATAATGACCCCACAAAGTGACAGAAAGATTTCACTGTCGTGGGGAAAGAACTTAAGTGGCATAAAAGAAGAACCAGCAGTGAAAAGTATGAGGGGGAAAAAGTAGATTTTTTTTCTTCTATTTTTGATTCAAATTGAATTCTCTAAGTTTCTTCAGCAGCTGGAACAGATATTTGAAAATAAGGTTGAATGTACCACAGACAGGATGAAGAGTGATGCTAAAATATCTCAAATCCCTTCTAGCATCAACGCAATAAAAGTTCATTGTGATTTGCAGCAGCAAAACTGATGAGATTGAAAGTTCTTTATCAAAAACCTCAAATATAATACAATATGCAGCAGGTAAAGTATTTTTTTAGAAACAGCTAAAAGTGGCTCTGTTAGAAATATTTTCCAGTCTCCTGCTCACAAGATTACAACTTCACAAGATTACAACTGCTAAAACAGTGAGGGCAGAATTATTGTACAGCATTAAAAGGAAGGATTTCCTTCTCTTGATGGACCACATAAGAGTTCTAAAGTATAATTTTCTGTAGTCTGATTAATTATTTTCAGATGTCTTCACAGGACAAAGCAATTATAATAATAGATGGTGCAATTACATGTTCAGTGACTATATAATAACACTGCAGCTTAGACAAATTCAAGCTATATACAGCTTCTACTCTATGAATGCTATTAAATTGAGTTGCTTTTCCACTGGAAATTCTTTTCCATAGTTTGATGATTCCATATGCATAAAATGCTCAGATATTAACTAATCCTAAGCTATATTATTATTAATATCGATGAGATAATAAAATATCTTATTTTCTGATATTGGTCAGTCCTTTGAGGTTGCATTTGTGATTCTGGTCTTATAGTAGTCTCTGCATTTGTTATATCTAACCCCTACAACTGTTTTTAAGAAAGTAATTAATCAGCTCTGCTCCAGAAAACTCTTCATCAGGGTAGATGGGAATGGCAAATCTTAATATAAAACCCAGACAAAGTTGTCATCTAAAGTCAGTTGTCATCTCTGATAAATCCATGTCTTAAGTTTTGTATATACCTGAACACTCCACAGAATATTTAGATTTTTAATGTGAAATTCAATATTCCTAATACTGATGTTTAAAATCTAAAAATCCATTTTAAAAAAATAACCCAAAAGATTGTTTGCCAAATACTAGTGTAAAAATGGCTATCACAGATAATCTCTTGTTACTGTAAAACTTTCTGTGTAGATCCACACATAAATGGAAAGGAAAATCTGTGCCCTTAAAATATTCCTTAAAATCCACAATTATAGGAACAAGAAGCATATTTTACTTTGTTTAAATATCATAGAGATGTAATGACTCTTCTTTAGTGTCTAAATGATATTAACAATAAACTAACACTGTCAACAACAGCCTTTATCCATTAACAGATATTTTAGGAGTATTCCAAAAAACAGATGAAAACCTTCAGATCTAATCATTCCCTCCAAAAATTTTCTCTTCTATTGTATAAATTTATTTACAATATGTAGGTATTGCTGTGAGTTGGCATCACTTTTCTATTGTAAGAATTATATTTGTAAATGTACTCTATTAATATGATACTACATTGTGAATTCTTCCCTGGATTTTGCAGGATGTCACATCAGGGTTGAATTCTCTTTTCGGCATCTTTGCTTTAGAAAATCTTTCTCTTAGTTAATCCCAAATATGCAGTCCTTGAATGACAGCTTTATATTGCATTAATATCTCTCAGATAAGACAATAGACAAAAACTTAAATTATAAATAGATTACAGTAATGCATATTGTGCATTTTCCACTTTCCTTAGTACACATTTAGTGCTGTAAGTAGCTATTAACTTCAGTTTCTCATTTCTAAATAGGCTGTGTCTTGTGAACATGAGAAAAGCATTTTCTAGGATATTTACTGGTGAGCAAAAGTTCTATTGGGTGTCTGTGCATATTTTATTTATACAATACACTAATAGCAGTTTCCTGGCCATGCAAAATAAAGGAAAATTATTTTATTCTGTAAAAAAAATACATAAATGTGTAAATAAATCAAAATTATGATTCTTGCACCTTTAGAGATGATCTTTTATACGGTCTCAACTTCTGTATGCAGACTCTGAAATACAAAACTGCCTCAAACACCAATATAGTGCACAAGCAGGAGATAAGTAAGCTCTAAAATATTTATTTATAACTATGAGGTTCAGTTTGCAATCATTTTGCTCATAAAAAAATGCATCTTTCCCTTTTTCATCCAATTTAGATCTCTAAAAGAAAAAGATGAGCTCAATGGAAAGCGTTCTACCTCCACAGACTAACTATAATCTTTATTAAGCGCCTTATCATTTTAACTAGTGTTGTTTATCTGCAATTTGGTGGGCTTTCATGCAGCACTATGGACAGGTCTTCCAGTTTCAGCTGTCATATGACATATGTCATATGTCAGTCATAAGAGTTTTTGTGACAATACAGAGAATAAAGTGTGGCTGAGACAAGCAAATATTTCTGAATATCTGAGACACACTATGGCAACACAGTCATTGAAAGAAGGATTATGCTCTAGGGCATGGTCAATGGGGTCAGCTGAAATTTTTTTTAAAAAAAGGCCTGACAAAATAAGGATGGTTTAGAAAACAAGAAGTAACTCAGAGAAAAGATGGATTGCCTTATTTTGTCAATATTAGAAACCTAAAAGTGGATTTTTTTTTCTGGCAATTCAGATGCAAAATAACGCAGCTGAAGCTCCTTCTTTGGCTACAAAACACTCCACCTTTTCACCTTTTTACTTTCTAACTAAAATAAAAATGCTGTGAGTGCAGATTAGATATTGATTACTGAGATAGTTCAAGTTAAAATGTTTTATTTGCTGCTAGAGCAGCAAATTCAGGATTTTTTATTTCTCTAAAATTGTCTAGGTTAAAGCAGACTGTCTAGTCCTGAAGCATCTTGCCAAGTTGTAGCAATCCATTACCTGCCTTTAACATATAAAGAAAGCCCTAATTCATTTTCTTGTTGTTATTCTTTTAGAGTCAGAGAATGTGAGATATTGAACGACCAGCACTCTTACTAAAGGCCCTAGGAGTAAAATACCTCAGAAATACCTTTTAAAACTAGGTCAGTTATCTTATTTCATTGAAATTACCTAACCCGCCTGGCATTAAAATTGATACAGCTCAATGATTGCCTTTGTGAGGTCCTATTTTTCTTCAAGATGTGTTTTAAGTATCTTGTGTGTATATATTTTACTCTACAATATGGGATCTGCAAAGGACACAGCAAAGGATTCTGAGTCATTTTCTCATTGAAAACAACTGCCTTTCACTTGCTTAATCAAACCAAGAGGAAAGTAGGAAAACAGGATAATATAAACAAGACTGCATTCTAAGATGTAAAATAAGAAGTGAAAAGCTATTTGTCAGTCCCCTTCTCCCAGATTAATCCTGGGCTTTGGATGAGAAAGACAGGCATTGAAATCTTTCCACCAAAGACAATAATGACTGATTGGTACAGGTGCAAATTGCAGCAGACTTAGAAGAGGCCTTTACAGCGTCAGAGACAGATATTCCTGTTAATTGGGATATCAGAGATAGATATTCTTGTTAATTGGGATACTACAGACATAGAAAGAGTCGTTGAGATTGTAAAGTCTCTACTGTCCTTTATTTGGCTTACTGGGATGGGTTTTACCTCCGAATTCACTGTATCTCAGCCTCATGTGACTTACAATTACTCAGAGAAAATCCTTCACTTCAGCTCTTCAGGATACTCTCATAAGGTTCTCTTCTCTTTAAATAAAAGGAATTGCAAGTATTGGTATTAATCTTAGGGTATGAAGTACTGATCAGTCAGCCTCACCTCAGTGCCCTTAAGATATGGAAGAGAGGGAGAGGATTAGGCATAGCCAATGTGGATTCACCAAGGCCAAATTGGGCCTGACTAGTGTAGCAGTTCCCTACAGCGGAGTGGACAAGGGAAGATCTGTGGATGTCATCTATCCTGTCTTCTGTAAGGCCTTTGATACAGTCCCACACACCATTCTTGATACTAAATTGGAGAAATAGGGGTTTGACAGATGAACTGACAGATACATAAGGAATTGGCTGGATGGCCATATCCAGACAGTGGTGGTCAATAGTTCAACATGTGAGTGGAAACCAGTAACAAGTGGAATCCCTCAAGGGCCTATACTGGGATCAATATCATTTAATATTTTTAGCAGTGATACAGTGGGATTGGGGGCACCCTCAGCAAGTGTGTGGATGACATCAAGCTGTGTGGTACAATTGACATGCTGGAGGGAAGGGTTGACATCCAGAGGGACCTTGACAGGCTTGAGGAGTGGACCCGTGCAAAAAATCATGAAGTTCAACAAGGAGAAGTGCAAGGTGCTCCACCAGGGTCATGGCAATCCCCAGCATTAATACAGGCTGGGTGATGAACAAATTGAGAGTGGCCCTTGGTCGTTCTTGTGGTCAAAAAATTGGACATGAGGTGGCAATGTGCACTCGTAGCTCAGAAAGGCAACCACATCCTGGACTGCACATAAAGAAGCTGGGCCAGCAGGTCCAGGAAGATGATTCTCCCTCTCTACTCTGCTCTCGTAAGACCCCATCTGGAGTCCAGCTCTGGGTCCCCAGCACAAAAAAGAAGAGCTAGATGTATTACAGTGGGTCAAACAGATGAACATAACAAAGGTCAGGGTGCAAGAACATATCTCCTGTGAGGAAATGCTGAGAGAGCTGGGGTTATTCAGACTGGAGAAGGAAAGGCTTTGGGGAAATCTTATTGTGGCCTTTCAATATTTAAATGGTGAATTATAAGAGAGATGGAGAGAAACTTTTTATCAGGACCTCTAGTGACAAGACAAGGGACTATGTTTTCAAACTGTAAGAGCGTGAGTTTAGATTGGACATTAGGAAGAAATTTTTTATGGTGAGGGTGGTAAGACACTGGAAGAGGTTGCCCCAAGAAGCTGTAGGTGTCCTATCATTGGAAGTGTTCAAGGTTGAGTTGGATGTAGCTTTGAACAACCTGATCTAGTGAAAGTTGTCCCTGTCCATGGCAGCAAAGTTGGAACTAAGTGGTCTTTGAGGACCCCTTCCAACTTAATTTTGTGACTCTATGAATAGCAATTTTAAGAAGTAGAGGCTTCTTCCTCTGCTCTTTACAAAAGAAGAATTAAGTGGAATAGTTTCTTACCTGAGAAAATAAAACTCAACCTTTGGCTTCTCCTCAGTGTGAAACACTCTGCTTCATCTCGTTTTGATTCCTCTAACGCTACCATTCCTTTGACTAAAAGAGTATCTATTTTCTTGGCATCCTAACTGTTCTCTGGGAAGAAGAACAAGTCAATCCCTTGGTCAGGAGGCCTCCTGATGACCATTATGAGTAGTGAAGATGAGGAGGTCAAATTCAGGAAGAAAGTGGAGACCAGCACCTGCTGCACGAGTTCCTTTCTTTATATATCTCACAAAAAGTCACCTCATGAGACTTTTTCTCAAGTATTCTAGGCAGACTGGCTTCTGATTTTGTATCTGTGACTCATTGTGAGATGGTGTATTTGACTCACATGCTAAGGGTGTCTCCTAGGAGTAGATTTCACAGCGCATCAGTGCCAAAGGATCCCTCCAGGCTGAGTTGCTGGAGAAGAGTTTGAGTCTGTGTGTCAGTCTGTCTGTGCAGATCTGCAAGAGCAAAACTAGCTCATCAAAATTAGAAAAGCTTTTGCTTTATTTCACAAATTCTTGTCTATTTTGTGTCCATCTTACTCATTGTTCACCCTTATTTTAACAAAAAGTCTTGCAGGTCTTTGTTTTACTTAATAGCAAGTGGAAATACCACAAACAGAGTCAAAAAGTTAGATTTATAACAATGAGATACGTTTAGCTCCTTGCTTAGAAAAGTGTGACTCATTATGTATCAATAGGTATTGATACATATTGATTAGTGGAAATTTCAATTTAGTCTAATTTTTATTTTTTGTATTATATCAGATTCTCACTGCATTTTTACTGACAAAACTCACTGAATCTATCCTCATACATAATCTGCAGGAACTTTGCTTTAGTAAGTCTCATCAGATAAGAGCAATTATGGATATGATTATCAACCTAAGGGGCTAATTGGTCAAGTAGTTCTTGTATTCTTCTTACAAATAAATGCCTTTTGCAACACTTATTTTTTTGACAGGATTTTTTAAATTGAAATAACTTTACAGCTTTTCACAGAAGTCCCATAATGAGGATTGCTAGTTAATTAATATGCAAATTTTAATAAAAAATATATCTTTTCAGGTGACATGTGGGATGATGGTTCCCCTGAGTTATTTTCAGGGACAACTGTAGTTTTTTTCTGCTGCAAAAATAAACCTCATATTTGTGTACACTTTAGAGGTCTCAGTATCAATTTAATCTCTTGACAGTCATAATCAGTAATATGGGTGTTGTGAAAAAAAACTATGAGAATGTGGGACTTTAGTTTGACTATTTTATAAATCAAGTTAAACTTATCAGCTTTGGGTTACATAATTTAAAGAAAATTGAGAAATACAAAAAAATAAACATGAGAGTGAGAAAGAAATTAATTAAAAAACATTATCTTACATAACTGATATGAAGGAGAGGTGGCATCAAAGACAAAGAGCATCATGAGGAATTTTCATTGAACTGGTATTGTTAGTATACATTAAGTGGGAATGTATTTATGTTTAATGTGTTATGTAAAAGCAGTAGATCAAAGCCCTTAAAAGGCATGGCATGACAGGGATTTGTTAACATGGTTTCACTTATACCTATAGGAATTTTAACTTACAGATATTCTGAAAAAATAGCCTTTAAAAAACATCATCACAGAATCATAGAATAGACTATGTGGGAAGGAACCTTAAAGATCATCTTGTTCCATCTCCCCGCCATGGGCAGGGACACCTTCCACCAGACTAGGTTGCTCAGAGCTCCATCCAACCTGGCCTTACCCACTTCCAGGGATGGGGCATCCACAGCTTCTCTGGGCAACCTGTGCCAGGGCCTCACCACCGTTACATGGAAGAATTGTTTCCTAATAACTAATCTAAACCGACTCTCTTTCACTTTGAAGCCATTCCCCTTTGTCCTGTCACTCCAGGCCCTTGTAAACAGTCTCTCTCCATCTTTCCTGTAGGCTCCCTTCAGGTACTGGCAGGTTCTAATTAGGTCACCCCAAAGCCTTCTCTTTTCCAGACTGAACAATCCCAATTCTCTCAGCCTTTCCTCCTAGCAGAGATGCTCCATCCCTCTGATCATCTTGGTGGCTTCCTCTGGACTCACTCCAACAGGTCCATGTCCTTCCTGTGCTGGGGACCCCAGAGCTGGAGGCAGCACTGCAGGTGGGGTCTCACCAGAGCAGAGCAGAGGGGCAGAATCCCCTCCTTCCCCTGCTGCCCACACTGCTTTGGATGCAGCCCAGGACATGGGGGGTTTCTGGGCTCCCAGTGCACATGGCTGGGTCATGTCCAGCCTCTCATCCACCAGCACCCCCAAGTCCTTCTCAGCAGGGCTGCTCTTGATCTGTTAATCCACCAGTATTTTGTCTTGTTAAACCTCATGAGATTCCCATGGGACCACTTCTCAAGCTTGTCCAGGTCCCTCTGAATGGCATCCTGTAAAAGACTAGAAAGTATCAGGCACTTCAATCCTATGTATGGAACACCAAAAAATGAGATTTCACATGCTATAGGTTCAGAAACATAAGTTCTAGTTTTGCTGCGCATCCCTGTTAGAGACCAGCCCTACTTTGGGGTACCCTGGTAAATCCACCTCAGCCCCACTCAGACCGTGGGCAGCCCAGTCAGCCCCTGGGACCTGAAACAGCCCAACACCTGCCCCCATCAGTAGCAAATGTAATCATGTTTACTGGGCCAAACTTATCACAGTTGATATGACTTCAACTAATTAGACTTAGCAATATCTTTGATCTCTAGAATTAATGAAAAAATATTTGCAATTATCGACAGTATGTGTTTAGCTTGTCATAAATGACTTTAATTAGTCCAAACATTTGAAAAGATGTAAAACTTTTGACTAATGGAAAATATTGAATACCTATTTTTACACTTTTGTTGAGTGGAAGCTGGAAGAGCAATTTACATATTCATCTACACTTGCAGCTTCACAGCCTCATTTAAATTTTTACTCAGAAATTACTGGTTAACCCTTATTTATTTATTTCAAAGCATGTTTGAGGGTGATGATAAGAAGAGGGTAAAGGTACAAAACTGAAGCATCCAAATAGTGAAAGTTGGATTTATCATTAATTACATCTCCTGGGACATGAACATACTATGTAAATAAGAGTGGTTTAAGTATTTTATATACAACATTTGCAAGGATGAGTCTATTTTATTAATGATTCTTGCTCCAACAGTTTTATCTAGGGTCAAACAAATTTTAGTCTAGGTTTCATTTCTAAAAAAATGGAACATATACATATAGCTCCTGACATTAAAGGTTTCTAATCCATGCTAGAGCTTTGCTTTCCTAATTATCATATCAGCCAAATATTTTAACAGAATTTTGCATAGCCTCTGGCTGAATTTTTTGGAATGCCATCTTCTGAAGGTAAATTGGATGAAAAAATTATTTTAAGGCACTAGCAAAAGGCAAATACTGCAACAACTTTCACGTTAGAAAAGTAGGTTTTCAGCTACATTACACTGGCTTTGTGTGCCTTCTATATTCTTGGTCACATTTCTACTCCCATTAATTCATGCTAACACTTTTCTGCCTGCCTTGTTAATACTGCAACTGTATGAAACAAAAATTAAAAGGAATTTATATTTTCTCATACACATTTTTTGCTTCTTTTGCGACATTAATCAACAATTTGCTGGTAACAAAATGACTGGAATATCTACTGACATACAGAACAAATAGTACCAATTCTGCTCTCAGTCTGGAAAGCATCAGTGGAATTATTAAAAGGACATGCTTGGTTGTCTCCTCTCAAATCTAAGGAGTGGATGTTTCCTCACCATAGAATAGTTTTTCTATTTTTATTCAGTTCATTATTGTTTGAGGGGTTTTGGTGAGGAGGGGGTTGTTGTTGTTAATTTGGTTGTTTTTTGTTGCTGTGTTTGTTTCTTTTGGTTTTAACTGTAAAAAAAATGCAGAAGTTCATTTATTCATCAACCTGATGGTTAGGAACCCACATAAGGTGGAGGTAGGATGTCACCTGCCTTTGCAAATTAGAAAATCTCCTGATCTACAGATGATCTCTGTGGAGATATTAAGGCAAGTTGATGACAACAAACTTTCCTCTTGCAGCTGAGGGCACAGTGTGATGTCGGAAGAAATTATAAAATGGATTGGTCTTCCTATGTTCATCATGGCTAGGCTTCGCGAACGAAGATTTGGGAAGGCTCTATCCACATTTGCTGCAGGCACGCTGGTGGCTTATGAGGCCAATACGTGACAGACAAATCCGATTGCAAAAGGCACAGCAGAAAGACTCCTTAGATGGTGTATCCTGCAATACACGGTTCTTTCTGCGTTGCCTTTTTTCCTCGAGGGTGATCCTGCGTGTGTTCTCAAAGGAGACAGCTGCGTTATAGATGGTGTGTCTCCAGGCCTCCCGATTTGAGGTCAGAGTAGACCAGTTATGGTGATCAATATGGCCAAGGCTGAGATGTTGTTTCAGGGAGTCCTTGTATCTTTTCTTCGGGGCTCCTCTCATGCGGCAGCCAGTGGCAAGTTCACCGTAAAGCAAGATCTTGGGAAGGCGGTGGTCCTTCATCCTGGAGACGTGCCCTGCCCAACGCAGCTGTGTTCTCATCAGCATAGCCTCGATACTTGTGATAGCTGCTTGCTCTAGAACAGATGTATTGGTCACATAGTCTGACCAGTGGATGTTTAGAAGTGTACGGAGGCAGCGTTGATGGAAGCGTTCTAAGAGACGCAGGTGGTGGCGGTAGATGACCCATGATTCAGATCCATATAAGAGAGTAGACAACACAATGGCTTTGTAAACACTGATCTTGGTGCTTTTCTTCAAGTGTTTATTACGCCATACTCTTTTATGGAGTTTTCCAAAAGCACTATATGCCTTTGCTAATCTGTTGTCTATCCGTCAATCTTACCATCTGAGGAGATGAGGCTACCGAGGTAATTAAACTGTTGGACTGATTTGAGCTCTGATTGACCAATGGTGATGTGGGGATGATGGGGGACATCCTGAGGTGCAGGCTGATGGAGGACCTCTGTCTTCTTTAAGCTGACCTCCAGACCAAAGAGCTCAGCAGCATCTGCAAAGCAGGATGTTAAACGCTGCAGAGCTGCTTCTGTGTGGGCAACAAGGGCGGCGTCATCAGCATAAAGCAGCTCCCGGACAAGATGGTTTAAGGTCTTGGTGTGGGCCTTCAGTCGCCTTAGATTGAATAGACTTCCATCAGTACGGTATCGAATGTAGATACCGTCCTGATCATTGAGGTCTGCTGTGGCCCTTTGGAGCATCATGCTAAAGAAGACGGTGAATAGGGTAGGAGCGAGAACGCAGCCTTGTTTCACACCATTCTTAATTAAAAAGGGCTCAGAAAGTGCATTGCCATATCTGACTTGGCCATGCTGATCCTCATGGAGTGAGATAATCATTTTGAGGAATTTAGGGGGACAACCTAAACGTTCCAAAATCTGCCACAGACCTTTTCTGCTCACGGTGTCAAAAGCCTTGGTGAGGTCGACAAAGGTTACATAGAGACCTTTGTTCTGTTCCCTACACTTCTCTTGCAGTTGTCTGAGGACAAATACCATGTCTGTGGTGCTCCTGTTGGCTCTGAAACCACACTGACTTTCAGGAAGGATACCTTCTGCTATAGTGGGTATTAGTCTGTTCAAGAGTATTCTTGCCAGGATTTTGCCAGCAATGGAGAGCAAAGTAATACCACGATAGTTTGAGCAGTCAGATTTAATTCCTTTCTTCTTATACAAGGTGATGATGACTGCATCACGAAGGTCAGATGGTAGTTCGCCGAGTTCCCAACAGCGCACCACGAACTCATGAAATTTGGTGTGGAGTGCAAGGCCCCCATGTTTCCAGATTTCAGGTGGAATTCCATCAATCCCAGCTACCCTGCCGATTTTCACCTGTTGTATGGCCTTGAGGGTTTCTCCTAAAGTGGGAGCAGTATCCCAATTCATACTTTACTGGTTGTTATGTGATGGACTGAATTGCTGAGTCTTGGACTGTGCGGTTGGTACTGAATAGAGTCTGAAAGTGTTCAGACCATCGATTCAGAATGGAGGTTTTATCTGTCAGAAGTGTTTGACCATCAGCGCTGAGTAGAGGGCTTTGGACCTGGTATGTAGGCCCATACGCTGTTTTCAAGGCCTCATAGAAACCTCTGTGATCACCTGTATCTGCGCATAATTGAGTTTTTTCAGCTAGATCAATCCACCATTTGTTCTGGATGTCACGGAGTTTCTGACAGTCAGGTGTATATATATAAGAAAAAGTCACTATTCAGGCCAGGGATTTCTGCTCTTCACCTCCAGTAGGTCAAACATACTGTCCAGCAGGTTGTATTGTATGAAAACCCAAGTTCAGGTGTTTGAGGATGTTTTGGGAGGAAAAAAATGGAGGAAGAGGTGAATGCAGTGGTTATTTTGTTGCTGGGGAATGAAGAAAACACTAGACTTGGAGAGGCAACTGTGCATTGCAGTGGTGGCATTCTTGTGTGTCTTCTCCTAAAAATGCAGTCAGCCCTCGGTTGTTAGCACACAGTTTCTCCAAGTAGGGTTCTGGTCATGAACACTGAGGTACTAGAACTTGTCCTGCACAGAGCAAAGCAGACTCTGTAGTCTGTCTATACCATGTGCTGCACTGCATCCTGTACTAACTGACTGTGTGGGAAACTTTATCTGGGTAGATTAGGTCTAAATTGTTCAAAATATTGAAAAGCTAACTATATTGTCGTCTTGTGCTTCAATGGTACCTAAAAAATGACCTAGGGGAGGTACCGTCCTTGTTCCTTGGGAGGCCGTTTCTGGCCCAGCCAGTGAATGTTGCAGTTCTCAGTGTGGCCGTGAGATGGCAGCACGTTGCTGTGGTTCGCTCCTCTCTGGGCTGGTACTTCCGGTGAATGGATGGAAACGGGAATCTGTCTTGCCCCTCTCCAAATCCAAACGTGACCAGGTTTTTCTATATAGTTTTCCATTTGAATTACTGAGCTGTAGCTGTCTCAGAGGTTTCCCTTTGTGCAGCCCAGAGCAAAAAGTCAATTAATAATAGTCTGTGGACTTTCATGGTAACAGAATTTTAAGTAGTGTGACACACGATCCCTAAATGGGACTAAGCCAGTTACTGAATTCTGCTTTGTGATCTTCTTCGTATGTTGTCTCCACTAGACATGAATAAGGAGAAAACCATGTGTTGCCTAATGATATCTGCAAGCAAGAGAAGGACAGAACATCACAGCTTGTCCTCCTTTCCTTCTTTGTAACCGAGATGTCAGGTTTTTTTCTGGAACTGTATCCTGCTGTGCATCTCTGTATGGTTATGAAGAGCTCTTAATCAGGACTTAATAATAGTTGTGTGTCTTGGTTGTGGTTTTAGCTGTAATGAGTGGATTCTATTTTTCTGTGAACAGGTGGGCGTTATACCAAGGACGATTTCAAAGAGTACGAGAAGGAACGTGACAAACCTTCAAAACTTGCTCTGAAAGAGAAGGTAAAACCAAAGCAAGAGTATCCTTTCTGGTCAGAGGTGCTTTTTGAATTAAGTACAGTTTATGAAAGCAACCTGGAAAAGACTTCTTAATTTTAAAGCTTGCCAAATGGATGTTTTGCTGCTGCCTCATAACCAACCATTTGGTGTTTTGAGATAGAATTAAGCATTTTGTGCTTTTCACTTGATAGCTTTGATGAATTTAGTAAATATGCTCTTTCACTTCCATGTTGTGTGCAGGTAAATAATGTTCCAAGTCTACGGCCCTGGAATGACGTATAGCATAACAGACTTTTAAGTAGTTTCAGAAGGGACATTCTATCCAGAATGAAACCGAGTAGTAACTAAATCATTCTCTGAGATTATACTTTGCTTGTGGTAAGCATGAGAGAAAATAAGCCCATAGCTTGTTCAGGTATCCACAGGTATTAAAAAAAGGAGAACTGGGACCTGGCTGTACTGTTTGACAGGACAGAATTCGGTTAACAGCCCTGTTCTGACTGAAATACATTTTAAGTCTTGGTAAATGCTTTTTCGATAAACAGGGATTTGTTTGCTTCACGAGGTGTTGTGTTCTGCTACTTATTGATATGAAATAACAGATCTGTCCTTAACCAACACCATCAGTGCCAAGTATGACCTTGTGCTGGATGAGGATGTAGAAGAGTCTCAAACAAGTCACTCACACTTGGCTAAAAAACAAAAGAAGAAAAAGCACCACCACTCCGAAGATGACGATGATGACAAGAGGACCAAAAAATCTAAGGTACTTACCTCTTCATGCACTAACTTTATACCTGTTCATTGGTTTCCTCATAGAAGAAGCCAGGAAAAACAGGTCCGATATTGAATGAGGACATGGCATGCAAAGTCCCTTAAAATACAACACTTGTGAACCTGATGTTAATATTTGATTATGAAAGAGACTTTCCAAATCCTTCTTGACTTTTGCAGCTTGGCATATCTAGATGGCTTTTCACCAAAACATCCTAAAGAGGCAGTGTAGCCTCTCATAAAGTAGGAGATCTTCAGCACTTTGAACCCGTTGTTCACATATTCCCAGTCATAAACTAGTAGTTAATCATATTTCATGACTGTAGACTATTTTTCATTTTCTTGCCAGACCATCATATGTTGACTTTTTCCCGTATGGAAAAACCCCCAATCTCTTTGCATTTTTTTTCCCCCCCTAACTGTTTTGGAAGCATTTCTGTAAAATCTGTGTGTGGGTTTGCTTGCATCTCTACTGTGCAAGCATATGGTACTGTAAGGCTGGGACCATGGAGGGGATCATCAGGAAAGACTGGTTCTTTCTTTCATTAGTTCCACTGCAGCCTGTCAGGACAGCAGTCTCACATTTCTGTGAACTTGGGATAGTCAAGATATTGGTGTTCTGTGGAAACAAGGTCTGCAATGATAAAGTGGAGGGTTGAACCGTCATTGCAGTGTGAGCATTAGGAGGAATTGAGTTAAGCTGAAAAAGAAAAATACCCAAACCCTACTATTTTAAAAAAGCAAGCTTTATGAGTGAGAACAAAGCTGTCTTCTACCAACTTTGTAGAAAGTGGTAAGGTTTCAGCCACAGTAAATAAAGCCTTTGTCCTGTCATGAGTTTTGAGTACTGCTGTAAGTTCTGTGTACACAGAGCATTCACGATTCTGTTGTTCTGTTACATCACTACTTCTGTGATGCTTAAAAATAACTTTTCTCATGAACATTAGTAATTAAATTCTTTCAGTGCCACCAGTGAGCCCTATTGCTCATTCATGGACAAAGTCTTTTTGTCACTGTGTACTAATTATGTCAGGGTCCCTTGGACAGAGGAGGGGAGACACCTGTTCGGATAATTGAAATCTCAACTGGAGCACGTACAGACAAGAGGTCTGGGCTACCGTTGGTTTAGACTTCCTCCTGTCTTTTTGGCTGATTGACACTGTCGCTTCAGCATTCTTGAAAAGGGTATTTCTGGCAGTAATCTTTGTTCTTGATGGTTCAGAAATTACACCTGTGGAACTTGCTGGTCATGTGTTATCAGCAGAGAACATTTAAAAATCATTTAGAAGTCTCCACCCCTGCAAATGGCACAAGTACCAGCAGCAATATAAGGTGTTAATCTCTGTCATAATAGTTTCAAGGGAGTCTTAGTCTTCACAGCACAGTGGATTTCATAGCACAAAATCATGGATGAGGACAGATGGATTCCTGACGTTGTTTCTGGTACTGGAAAAGAATATTTTCTAGTGCCTCACTGTATGATCTCTTCTATATGTATGTGTATCTTTTTGTGATTTAGTCACCTGCTCCTAGTGTGGTTTGTTC